>NC_066594.1:7640000-7685000 GCF_905475345.1 Vespula vulgaris
AAAAAGAAAATATGAAAGAGGATAGATAAGAACCAGTAGAAATACATGTACAATTCCTATTCTTTAAAATCCGACATTGTCATAGACGAATAACATAATAATCGCTTTGTAAAACGTCGGTGTAGATTATGAAGAGACTTGCTTATTCGTATCGATTGCAAACTGAGCGTTCGAGATAAACGTAACAACGTGAATTCATTGAACGATATTGTACCAGCACGCGTAAATACAAAATCGCGAATTTGAAATTCATATTTCGAATTAAACCAAACGAAAATAATACGCATCGAAATTTTCTTTATGCGTTGATAAAAAAGAAAGAAAAAAAAAAAAAGAAAAGAAAAAAAAAAAGGAAAAGAATGAACGAATTCATATTGCAGAAATTCGCGTCGTCATTTTTAATTCTATTAGCTCATGTACCTTCCACAAGCGAAAACTAAATAAATGAAAAAAAAAAAAAAACATGCAGATAATAAAATAAAAAAAAAAAAGAAGACGAGTAAAACGTGAAAAGGGAGTATTACTGGTATTGCATGGAATTACTTTGTTCTCTCGATACCGTGCATTAACAGTAACGTAGTAGCATCCGTAGTATCTCCGAGCACACCGAATTACACAAATCCGTGCTGCCATCGTATTAATTAACATACAGTCAGTGCCAGGAAACACACTGACATTGAGTGCATTAGCTCTCTCATTCTCTCACTCTCACTCTCACTCTCTCTCTCTCTCTCTCTCTCCCTCTCTCTCTCGCTTTCGAAATAATTACACGAATATCGATCGTCGCAAAACATCGGTTGGACGATTTATTCGTTTTGCAGTTTTATAAAATGCATTACAGTATCGATTATTATTTATTATCTATTATGTATTATTTCATTATGAGAGATAGTAAAACTCATTCGCAATGTTCTTATTACTCGTATCATTATTACATGTATGTATGTATATATACATATACGTGTGTGTGTGTGTGTGTGTGTGTATGTGTATGTATGTAGAGAGTGTACGTATATTTTTTATTAAAAAAGATAGGAAAATATCGAACGGCTATAATGAATGAATAAAGATAGAAAAGAGAAATAATTGGACTTTGAATTGTGCCGTAATAGAATAAAAATGAAAGCACGCGAATGAGAATCTTCGATAATCGATACCTTAATTACTATTCATTTCTTTTGCGAAGAACGAATCTGTCCGATCTTTGTATATCTTCGTATCGTGCCAACACTAACGCCATCATGAATAACACCACCATCACTAAATACAGCGCGATAATTACAATTTGTACAGCTAAACGAAATATACTAAGGTACGACTTCGCGTTGATAATTATCGTATGTATGTATGTATGTATGTATGTATGTATGTATGTATGTATGTATGTAGGTGTATTTAATGTACGTATTTATTAACGAATCGAAATAAAAAAAAAAGAAGAAAAGAGAAGACGAACATCGTGCAATATAAGCAACTTTTGTATCTTTACGTATAAGTTGTGTAATTTATAAAAAGAAAAGAAAAGAAGAAGAAGAAGAAGAGAAAGGAAAAGAAGCGTATTATCTGTTAAGAATGCGACGTTAGATGAAAAATAAAAATTGTAGTTGCGATAGTACGAATTTATGAACGATTACAATGTTAACGATTAATAAATAATTACGCGACTACGATTTAACAAGAAATAATAAATAATTACGATAAATAAATATATAATCGTAAGTTACATTTATTAACGTTATTAATATAAATTTTTCATACAGCGTAAATGCGACAAGTTCGTGAATAAATAATATACTAATGGAATAACGTAAGCTAGATCCTATCGTGCTAATGGTCGATTGCGTACTAACGCCTTTGTTTGTATATTACCTACCCTGTTCATAACGAATTACGAGTATTTATTGCGTATAATGGTTTCAAGGTGGTAGGTATACGCGAGGTATACAATAATAAAAACAATATCTGTTTCGTGAGAGTATTTGGAAATATTACGTATTAGTAACAAACTGGACGGCATTCCTAACACACGACACATCAAATGGCAGATCCTGCAAATTGGAGAGGTGAGAATTTTTGTATGTACGTATGCTTAAACAAAAGTACGTACTTTACGTACATATGTATGTATAAAGCAAACTTTTAAACGAAATATCTAATCGTAATCTTCTTTCTATACGATAAAAATATTGTTAAAAAATAAAATGATCATGTAAAAATACTGAATTTGGAGCTTTAATTTTTCTTTTCTTCTTTCTTCTTCTTTGTTTAACTTTGTCATAACTCCTATTTTTATAATAGTTTAAACGACGGCTTTTTTGTACATTTATTTTCTTTGGAAAAAAATTGTTTCAAAGAATGGTATTCTTTCGATAATAATTATTAGACAGTTTATTAGAAATTTTTGCGAACTTTGATAGTTACCGATTTAATATTAATAATATTCTACAAGTTAAATTAATATTTAAAGAATAGTAGATTCCTTTAAACATTACACGGCTCGTAATTCGCGTTATACATAAAATATTTCAATTTTATATTTAGAGTAAAATTAAATCGCAAGTTTGAGGAGAAAATACGTAATAGATTAGATTGTTTTAATAACATTTAAACAATATACGAAATACATCAACTATGACTAATTGATATTTAAACAATGAAACATTTATTGAAACATTTCATAGCTCGAAACTCGCGTTAAGTACAAAATAATCTTGAATAGTTTCTTATATTTTGATTGATTTATTAGACCATAATAGAGTTATTTTGTAAAAACGTGTTAAGTATGATTATTTGGAATATTAAACATTTGAACGCGTTTTAAAATAGTTTTCGTATTTATTACTGAAGTCACCCATGGTTGAAGCGATAAGCGATGAACTACCTTATAAAAAATCTGTCTTATCGATAGAATTCACGTTTAAGAGAATCCAGTTATCACCGGTTGATATCGACGTTGTATAATATCAATGGAGATACATATCCAAAATTATTACAAAAGTTTATAACGTTTATCAATAACTACTATTCAACAGAGAGAAAAAAGTAAACGTAAGATTAAATAAAACGTAAGAAGAATATGAATATAATATACGAGAATGAACGTATTGTAAAATTGACGAAATATATATTACCACTCGTATAACTTGTATTATAATTTTTTATTTCATAAATTTCATTATCATATAATGTTTTCTTTTTACCGATTACCGATTACCTTTTACCATAGTAGCAAGCTTATAGTTTATGTATCGGAAGTTGTTACAGGAAATCAATTTATCACAGTAGGTAATACAGAATGATAAACAAAATTTCTGCTACGTATTCAATCGTATCCAGAGGTCGATAAACTCGATTCCTATTGTTATAAGATGATTAATTATTAAAATATTCGATCCTTGAACTCGATCGTCATAATTATTGATTAGATAACACAGACACAAATTATTTGAAAAACTATATTAATATGGATGAAATATGAGTATAGATAATTATATTGAATATTCGATGCTTGTTTTAATAAAACGTTAATAATGATTCGTCGCTCGTTCTATGTTTTAAGTTCATTAGCTCACGATCTATTGAAAATGAAAATGATATTTTTTTATTTCTCTTTCTTTTTTTTTATTTTTTCATTTCTTTCATTTCTATATTTTTTTATTCCTTTCTTTTTAAATGACAGCATCGCGTGGACCCACTCGGCAATTATTTTCAAGCATTTTCCGATATGACATCGAAAACGTAAAATTTCGTGATAGTAAAAGAGAGAGAGAGAGAAAGAAAGAAAGAGAGAGAAAAGGATTTTAGGTCTCATAAACGAGTGCTCGATTTGTTGATCGTTATTGAAACACAGAGAAAAGTTGACAAAGGATGACGGGTCTTTTGTGTTAACGGTAGAAACATTTCGATTCGATGTTTGTCACAGACTAAAGCCCACGTGTTTTATTCGAACGGAAGAAAGACACAATAAAAAGGAAGCAAACGCGAAAGTCCGTAAAACGATTCTTCGAAACTGAATCGAACAGAAAAAAAAAGATAGAAAGATACAGATAGATAGAGCGAAAGAGAGATAGATAGATAGATAGAGAGAGAGAAAGAGAAAGAAAGCAAGCAAGATCTAGATCGTCATCGAGCCTTCCGAATATCATTCTGAAACATCCAGTAATCGAACAGAAATGAAACTCATGCCCTGCCGAAAGGCATTTTAGAGAAGATACTCAAACTGCGATCCGCACTCTGATAACTTTCAAGTATATCTGCTATCCCAATAGGCAACAATATCGACAAGACTCTAGAGAACACGAGAGAAAGAGAGAGAAAGAGAGAGAGAGAGTGAATGAATGAGTGAGAGAAATAGAGAGAAGGAGAGAGAGAGAGAGAGAAGAAGAGCAAGAGAGAACGAGATTGTTTCCCCGGTATACCACCACTTTGGTATCTCGATAACGAAGTCAAATCGAGCGTAGAGTCACGCGACATCTTTTACTCGATCTACCCTTTCCTACGGATCACTGACTTTCCTAACAGCCCGTGTAAACATTCTACACCTACCAAGAAAATTTCTATTCGCACTTTTCCATCTTTCTCTCGATCACGTTACTACTCTTTGATAAGAGACAGAGAGAGAGAGAGAGAGAGAGAGAGAGAGAGATAAAAAAGAAATGGAAAGAAAGAAAATCTTGAAATAATATTTTTCCTTTCCGTTTCCTTTTAAAAGGAACATCTGCTGGAGATGTTGATGTTTTTAAACCTTTGCATACCACGTGTACTTACTTCGTCTATGTATACACAGGATCTTGGCTCGCCGTAACTAAGAAAAAAAAATAAAAAAAAAAGGAATGGAAAAGAGAAGAAAGATTCAAGGATACGTCGAAAAACAAAAGCTTGTCGAAACGCTTTCAAGAATATGTGTACGTCGCACCAGTCTCTTGCGGTCACTAATGCGACGAGCAAACACAGAGGCTGGTGCTCAAAGGACTCTTTTGGTAGCGCTCAACACACCTTTTGTTCTTCGTCCTTGTCGGACAAAGGTAGTTCCTTTGAATTCAGGTATACATCTTATATTTGAAAAGGTGAAATATAAAATGTGAAAAAGAAAAATCGGAAAGGAAGGAAATCTCTACCTTTTCAAATCGGATCGAATATCAATGAGAATATAAGTACTATCAATTATCGGATTAAAATATATACCCTATAATCTTTGTCCATTGTTTTTTTAGATTATTGTAACGAATGAAAATTGAATTTCTACACGTCGTGTGTCCGACAGCGACGAGCTTCGTCAAAGAATTTTAATTTTGTTTACGCTTTGAAAAGGTTACGATGGTTATTTATATTTTCATGTAAATCCAAGCTGCACAAACTGATTCAGACAGACGACAAAAACTCACCGAGTGTTATGGGAATAACGACGCGGAGCAGAATTTTCCTGATTACGTTGACCATCCATGTGGAAAAGAAAACGTTTCGAAGAACACTTTCGACGAATAGAAACTTTACGATCGAAATTAAATCAAAATTCAATTCTCCATTAAGCATTCGATCAACATATTTTCGTCTTATTTTTATCAAAAAAAAAAAAAAAAAAAGAAAGAATATAATTTCAACCTAAATCTCTTTAGAGATCAATCCGATTCGTTCATCGTACCGGATCTGTTAACGGAGTTTATCTTTTTATCTTTCTTTTATCTATCAGATATTACACGCAAGTCGTGGATGAATCACAATAGATCGATCACAACACACGAGCCAAATCCGGATAATATTTCAAGGATCTTGCGGTATCGTTTCTGGGATCATCGAGGTGCACGAATGGAAAAAAGAGAAAAAAGAAAGAAAGAACGACGGTTCTGGTTCCGTAGGATTTCAGGTATAAAAGGAAGAAGAGAAAGAGAGAGTGCGATTGAGAGAAAGAAAAAAGAAAAGAAAGAAATCGCACCTGGCACTTCTGCGGTCTCAGAACTCACGCCTCGAAGGTTCGTTTCTTCACAGGGTCCGAAGTTCTGCCCATCTAAAACTCAACTATGGTCGAATTGCTACAGCCGGTCGGGCATTCCTTTGAATCCAATGGAAAAGCACAGGTCGACTAGAATAACCGAAATCAGCGAGAAATCGTCCTGGTATACCGGGCCACCCCCTTTCCTCATTCGTCCTTCTTAGGATACCTACGAAAAACAGGCTTTTACCAAGCGTTCTATCTCGAGGTCATTGTTACTACTCGAGCTTGTACACCAGCCTCGAGCAAACGTAACTCGTCATTGTGTTGTCGAGTTTGTCGGAGGCGAAACTTTAAGGCCACGTCCCTTCTCGACGTGGTTTGACTTCTATCTCTCCCCTTCTTTACTCTCTTCCTCTCTTTCTCTCTTTCTCTGTCTTTCTCTCTCTTCGTCCTTCTTTTCTTTACTCGTAGATTCCTTTCAGTTTCATTGGACTTTAATGCCGATCGCATGGTGGTACCAGGTGTCACGTTTTGCCTTCTACAACGAATGTCCCCTATCGTCTCTCTGTCTGTCTCTTTCTCTTTACTTCCAACCTAAATCGTCTTTTCGAGTTTTATTTGAGGGTAAGAGAAAAATCGAACATAGGAGATTTGTCGTCGACCGGACGAACGAGCCAAAACGTTTTCAAAGTTCTCGTGCAGGACAAAATGTGACCGCATAAAATCGATCGATCGACGTGGAACTTCTTCCTTCGTGAATCTCTCTTTCTTTATCATACATATGTATATATGTATATGTAAAATCTACGTGTATATCAACACAGAATGGTTATCGGTAGGCGTACGCTCGCATTTGGGTCAGTTACTTTCTAAATCGATCTTTTAACCGTTTCATGGATATTAGGTGGGCGGTCTGCCCACTTCTACGTGCACAGGTTGCTCGATAAAAGCGAATTTTTATCGTGACTCGCCTTATGACAAATAAGCTCGTTCAACGAATGCAGTCTCTCTCTCTCTCTCTCTATATATATATATATATATATATATATATATATATGCATGTGTGTGTATGTGCGTGTGCGCGCGTCTATATATATATATACACGTACACAGCGAATTGCGATCAATCTTGGAAAATTCAATTTCGTCTTGCCTCACGAGAGAAAAACATAAAAAAAAGAAGAAAAGCAAAAAAAAAAAGAAAAGAAAGAAAAAAGGCTAGTGGCCGCTTAGACAAAGTGAAACAAAAATCGTTAAACGTCTACGCGAGTTATTTCGCTTCGTTATTCTCGCGGCGGAGGACAAGATTCGTAAAGCGAATTCGGTAACTGGAAACCATCTTCTTATTCTTATTCTTCCTTCTAATTCCTCTTTAACGTTTGTCGAGTGAAACGATTTTCTACTTCGAGACGTAGTTATCTATCGTACCCGGCCGCTTAATTATGCGCCCGCGTGAACCTTTGTAAAGTGTCCAGATGATCCATCCAAAATCCCATCTTTGTAATCCTATTTAATTATCCGTGGAAATTTAATTACATCTCTCGCGCCAGTCAAAATACGTACCTACTCTAATTAGAAACGAGAGATACGGAGGAGAAGGCCGAATCTCATCGCATAAGGGTTCCTCGTTAGAGGACATGCCGACTTCGTTGCGGGAATATAATGTAAATGCTTCATTAATTTCGCTGATTACAGGCCACGATGGATGTAAAAGAAAGAGAAGGAAGATAAAGACAGATAAAGATAGATAGATAGATAGATACATAAAGATAGAGAAAGAGAAAATATAAGAAAAAAAAAAGAAAAGAAATAAAGAGAGAGAGAGAGAGAGACGAAAGAAAGAAAGAAAAAAAAATGCCGTGTAGCGTCGTCTCGTTGCACCGGAAGCATGACTATCTCTTTCTCTCTCTCTCTCTTTCTCTCTCTCACTCTTACTACTTTCAAGCGTACTACCAGAGCAAATGACGAAGACAAGCATTCGTTAAGAGAGTTCGCTTTTCTTTCTTACTGCTCTTCAGAGCGAGTTACCCGGTAGTAAGGAACGTAGCAAGTAGGACGAGTAGTCGAGAAACGTGTCTCTGTGCGTGGGATATTCATTTTGCTCGGTTGGGAACGACTGTCCTCTCGAGGTATCTTTCTTTTTCTCTTCCTTTTTTTCATTTTTTCTTCATTTTCTCTCTTCCTCTCTCACGAATACACAAACACACACATATGTATATATTCGAGAATACTAATGACGCTAGGGGAAATGCACGAAAAATGTTCTTCCTCGGAATATTCGGTAAAAACCGACCGATGCATCCTCGATGCAGTTGGTAGTGGATACTACAGGTAAATCCTTTCCGCAGTTACCTGAAAGTTTGCCGGACCCGACTCGTTAGAAACCAAGGGAGAAAAGACCTAACAAACATTTCTATCCCAACAGATGAACTCTCAACTCATCGTATGAAAGACCGATGAGTCTAACGTTAGGGTCTAACGTTGAAATGACCTTAACGTCCGGCACGTATACATAAATTAGAAGAAATATTCCTCGGAGAAGTGAGATAAGAGTATTACATAGACACGTATTACAATTACGTAGACATCTTCGTTGAGAAATTTACACGACGTTGAAATATGATGTATAGGTATGTGTGTGTTTGAAAACGATAGGATAATTTTCTCTTCGCCTCCCAATGGCTTCAAACCCCATCTTCCTCCTTCTCCCTCCCTCCCACCCACCCTGACCTACCCCATCGCCTATCCTATACCTTCACCATACCTTCACACAGTGTTAGTTATATGGCGAATATACGGAAGCCGTTATGGCCGTAGGGGGAATACGATTGTTTCGCGATGGCATACGTAAAAGGGATGCCACGTACATACAAAGTACTCGGCACACGTTTCGCTCGGGCTTGTAACGATCTGCCAAATTGCACGATGTCGGAAAGCGGCCTGGAATACCTCCTGCGGTTATATAATAAGCTGGGGCCGCCTGAAATTAATTAACTGCTACATGAATTTTGACTAACAAAGGCCACACCACCGGGGTACATCCGTGCAATAGTTACGCTCGTTTCTGCGCTCTTCGAAAAGGGTTTGTAAATGAAGAGAGAAAGAAAAAGTAAACGAGAGAGAGAGAGAGAGACAAAGAGAGCGGAGATAGTAAAATACTGCTGATGATAACGATTCGTTTGATGATATTTTACCGCACTTTTCTCATTTATCCAAGGATGCAAGAGATCGCGTTTACACGTTGAATCGTTCCTCTTTATGTTACGAAAGTCTTTCCTGATGACTGTAAAGGAACGATGACGTTATAAGTAGATATACGAAAGGAGGAAGAGACAGATAAGAGAGAGAGAGAGAGAGAGGAAGAAATATAGAGAACGAGATGATTCGTCGAGGCTGACGAACCAAGCTAATTTCGCAACGTTTCTCCGAAAACATAGTCATCGTTCTCTAATTTGCACGGATATATCGGGTCGTCCGAGCGAAGTGTAATGTTGTTTGCTTTCTCTTCCTTTCCCTATCTCCTTCTATCTCATCTCTTCCTCCTTCTAGTTTTCGCCGTCGTTGTCCCGTAGGAGTTTAGATCGGTGTATTGTCGTTGGTAATAGAGCTATGTTCAAACGAGAAACTCGAATGAAGCTTTGGACCGTACAAAGACGCGATTAGCCATCATAAGGAATTAGCTTAGTCGTTGTTTATGGTTATGAACAGACACAAGAACTATCATCTATCGAACGTTAAGTATTACTACAACAAATTAGAAAATGTCAACTTGCTAAATACATAGATAACGAGAAGAGATATGTTCGTTCGATGGATATATAAGGATAAAACGACGATTAACCCTTCGAACAATAAATCATACATTTTCCTTATAACGTTATACTAAGTTTCATAAACGTTGTAGAAACTATAAGCTAGAATGTCCTTACTTCGTTCTGCAAACGTGCAAATGATCAAATAGTAACGAGTTAATAAAAACAAAACCAAACGTAAATAATACAACGTACTACTATTGCGTACATTTACTTACGTTCGTCCTACGATACGTACGCAGGTCACGGACTGATATTATTACATAAACATACATACGTATTTATCTTCGTACGTACTTAGATATGTTTACTCAAACAGTTAATCGAGCTGTCGTAAGAAACAATAGTAGTAAGCAGTAGACAAAAACTAGAGACTCTTCGAGCTCAGTTCGATGTTTAATTTTTCTTCTCTCTCTCTTTCTCTCTCTCTCTCTCTCTCTCTCTCTTTCTTTCTCTCTCGTTTCATATCTTTCTCTTTCTTTTAGTTTCTCTTCACAACTGCCGTATCCGCATTGGCTAAGTTTCGTTCGAGTAGAAGACTAAGTACGAAGTGTAAGCGGTCTTTAAAAGATGGGAACGAGAGAGAACGAGAGAGAGAGAGAGAGAAAATTCGAAGAGGAGGAAGCTTCGAAAGCTTCTCTCTTTCTATCTTTCCCAAGCTAGAAGCAAAACTGTCGAGAAATCTGATACGATTCTCGCGGTATCGCAAAAAACTTCACTCCTCGTGAACTTTTCCGCTGGCTTCGACGAGAAGATACTTTTCTATCATTTCAGCAAACCTTACTAGTTACAGACTTTGTAACGCGCGGAAGAAAGAAAAAGAAAAAAGATTGAATGAAGGCGTAGATTAGACACCCTATCGTTATCTACACCGCTTATTGTTCGAAGCTTTTGTGAAATTAATTGAAAAGCGAAGTCTGCCGTTATCGTTTCTCTCTCTCTCTTTTTTTTCTCTGTCCTTTTCCGTCTCTTTCTCTCTCTCTCTCTCTCTCTCTTTTTCCCTTTATTTTTTATTCTCTTTGATTCAAGAGAAAGAAAAGCAATCGAGAAAATAAATCGAAAGAAGAAAAGTACAGTGATAAGGAAGGAGAAAATTTGACGCGTTACTTTTCCTTGTAATTTTCTCGAAAGAGACGTTTTTCTTCGTATAATTGAAAAACTTGAAAACGTGTGGACGTGTTATGTACAAACGTAGTTACGTAGAAACGTATCTACGCAATTAGTAACGGATGGAGCTTGGCGAAAGATACATTGCCTGGAGAAAAATTATTTCTGTATGATTTCCTAAAAGAATTTCTTAAAAGCTTTCCTCTTCTAAACGCGTGTTCTTGCACCCGAGCGAAACGTGGTCAACTTTTAGACAGCGTAGCGAGGTCTGATAAAAAAATCTTAATGCAAAGAGTATCTCGGCTCAGTTTTTGCGTTGCATTCCAGTAGTATATTCATGAATTCTAGTAACGTCATAGTAGTCGACTAGAAAAATTGTAACCGAGGGAGAAAAAAGAAATCAACAAATTCGTGATAACAAATATTTTTATCAAAAATATAAAAGTCAAATAAATATTGTATATATATATACATATATATATAATATTACTATAAATATTATACAATATATATATATATATATATATATATATATATATATATATATATATATATATATATATATATATATATAATACCACTATAAACAGGTAATAATATCCGATAGATATCTATATTTGTTTATCGATAAAACAATCTAATTGATACTTGTCGAAAGTATAAAAGATAATAAAGGAAAAAATAAAAGAGGAGAGGAATCGGATCGAAAGGAACGTAAAAAGGAAAATAGCGTTCGACGAAGTATGTCATTTTCGTCGGTGGCTTTTTGATCGTTGAAGTCGAAGGAAAAAGGGGAGTGTAGGGGTGGGAGAGAAAAAGAGAAGGAACAAGTCGAAAGGGTGGTGGTGCCTATTGGTAAAAGGGAGATGGAGAAAGCGATTGTTTCCCGTCTCGATCGCGTCTACCCTCGATAGAACATGCGGTTTCTCGTGTGCACGTGCACAGCAACGTTATGACGTCCCAACAGACGCAAACTTTTCCTTTGCCATCGGATTTAAACCCTCTCTCTTCTCTCCTCGTTCTTTCTACGACCAAAACGTTTTCTATCCTCTTTTCTCTTCTTATATATATATATATATATATATATATTTTTTTCTCTCTCTCTCTCTCTCTTACACTCGTTCGCAAACCTGCAACTTTTACCGGATCTTCGACGGGATCGTTCTCGGGGATTAGAGTAAATTATTGCGAAGGAACTTTAGCCTGGCGCCTTTGCTAGCAACTACCACTACTACCACTACCACCATCGACATCACCACCAGCATCGCCAACACGATCACCACCGTCATAGTTTCCAGAATATCGCGCTAATTCTTCGCAAGCGATAAAGAATTTGCCGAAAAATTCATTTCCGCAATTGTAGAAAATTCCTAAGGTTAAGTCGATCGTTCTCTTCTTTCGAGTTATTCGAAATAATACAGTAATATTTGTATGTGATATATGTATGTATCGCGATTCGATCGAGTCATTTAGTAAAAAGATTTGTCAAACGTAAACCATAGATTTGGTTTATCTCTCTTTCTCTGATAAATAATTACGAGCGATTTTGCTTTAGCGAATTACAGGATGAAGTGGTTTCTCGTAACAATGCAAACCGATTGGTCGCCTTCTTCCACTGAGCCGATAAATCTTGCGAAGCGACAAAAAGCAAGATAGATAGAGATAGAGAAATAGAGAAAGAGAAAGAGAAAGAGAGAAAGAGAGAGAGAAAGAGAGAACATCGTTCGATTTAGAAACATTCTTTTATCGGGGAATCGAGATCGTAGGATCGATTGGTACCTCCTTATCGCGCGTTTTATCGAGAAATCGAAGGAAACGAAACAGAGTGAAATCCGTAGGAAATCAGAGCGGTAACTCGAAATGTATGTCCCTGTATGTGTGTCCATGCGTTTGTGTGTGTCTGTGGTGGTCATCGTCGAAAGTAAGGAGAGAGGAGGAAAGAGGAAAGAAAGAGAGCGATTACGCGAAAAAGGACGTTGATAATCCTGTGGCACGGTACTAAGAATGTCGTGGTGGAATCGAAGAAGATCTTGGTCCTTCGTGTTTCTAGGATGCACACATACATATCTACGTGTAGATAGATAGATAGATAGATAGATAGATAGATAGATAGATAGATAGATACATATATACCATAGGTATATAGGTATATCCATATATCGATCGGGTCGATAGGATAAATCGAGCGTACGCCGTGCGCAAATCCAATTTTACGAGGCTCGATCCCAAGGGTGGTGTGTGCCAGGGTGACTGGATAGATAGAGAGAGAGAGAGAGAGAGAGAGAGAGAGAGAGAGGGTTGGACATACATACATGGGAAGAGGGATGGAGGTGCATCAGGACGTCGAACGACGCCACGCGATGCGCCGGCATGACGGAGCTCGAATTCCGGAGGGAAACGCGAGCTTTTGCCCGACTTAGCCGCTTGCCCGTTCCTGCCAGCTATCCTATCCTATCCTCCTATCCTTCTATCCTTCCATCCTCCTTCATCTCTTTCTCCTCCTCCTCTTCCTCCTCCTCTTTCTCCTCCTCCTCCTCCTTCTCCTTCTCTTCCTCTTCCTCCGCCACCCTTTCCTTTTCCGTCGTTGAGATGATGCTGGCGCTGGTTCTGGCGCTGGTGTTGGTATTGCCGATGGTACTAGTGTTGGTATTGATGCTGCTGCTGCCGTTGCTGCTGGTAGTAGTGATGGTGATGGTGGTGCTGATGTCGAAGGGCGAGCTCGAGATACGCTCCAAGGCACGAGACTCACAGCCGAATTTCCTCGCTGGACTTTGCTATAACCATCTCCACCCTCTTCAACTGTTACCCCCTGACACCACACCACACACCGTCAATCCCATCTTCCATCCCTTACTCCGTAACGGGGAATGTTTCGGAAACATCGTGCCACGAGAACCTTTCATCGATATCTCACGACCCGTTAAAATGGCCCGGAGAAAACCGAGCCTCTTGCCTCTCTCTCTCTCTCTCTCTCTCTCTCTCTCTCTCTCTCTCTCTCTCTCTCGTCTCTCTCTCTTTCTATATATATATATATATATATATATATATTTCTCTTGACCTCACTTTTCCTTGCTAAAACGAATGCTTATTTTCTCTTTCTCTCTCTCTCTCTCTCGCTTTTTCTCTGTCTCTATTTCTGTCTCTTTCTTTCTTTTTCTTTCCTGCTGTCACGTAGGGTTGCTTTGCGGTATTGAGTCTATTAATATGTCCGTTTTTACTCGGCATTGTATTTCATTCGCCAACATTGGAAACATTCAACTAAGGAGAACCCCGTTCTCATTCGAGCGAATATCGGGGAAGATGGGAATGATACCGAGCGAGAAATGTATTACGATGAGAGCTCTAATGAACGTACGTTTTTCTGAATCTTCACTCGTTATTTCCCTTCCTTTTTTTTTTCTTTTTTTTATCTTTTTGTTTCTTTTTAAGGACGATTTCTAAATAACTCGGTAGCATCGAACGGACCATCGATGAGAACGGAAACGCGTATCGATTTGACCTACGTGCATCGACGACGAGGCAAAGTTACGAAGCAATTTGCAAAAGTGCTTCGAAAGAACCAGAGTATGGGTGAGAGAAAAAGAGAGAGAGAGAGAGAGAGAGAGACGGGAAATACCGCGTGCGCAAATGCGTTTTAAGAAAACGTCAGGACTTTAAATCAACGTTCGATCTACGATTTCGATATTTTTGGCGAGAACTCCCTTTCGTCGCTTTACTCGATCGAGCGTATCTTCCTAACCTTAGGAACGGTTCAACGACCTTCGAAAAATATATTATCGCCGTTAGAAGCCCAAATCTCGAGCGTAACTACCACACTTCCACCCCTTAATTCCGTCGTAAGCGCATCGCCCGTCTCCGAAGCGTTGACCTCGAGGAAGAAGATACCTACCCTCGACTACGTTGGACTCGGGGGTGTTCGGTGAGAGCGTGGGACAAGAGGGGGAGGGGGAGGGAGGCGTGGTCACAAAGTCGTGGGATTCGCAAAGATTCCAAGGATGAGAGAGGAGAGAAGGATGGAAAGGGAAGAGCGATAAGAAGCGAGACGAAGTGCCTGGAGGGTGAAAATAATAAGAAAAAAAAAAGGAAACACAAAAACGAAAGAAAAAAAAGAAATATCCCGAGCAAGGATGGACAATAGCGGTGATAATGAACTGGCGAACAGCTAGTAAAAGGATGATAATAATTTAATCATTTTCGTTCGGGGAGAAAAAAAGAAGAAAAAATTGACGAGAAAAGTATTATCGGCGTACTATTTCGTGAAAAACACTCGAGTCTTACGACATAAAAGGGAAAGAATTTCGATTTTTCGTCACTCGGTCGTCAAAGAAATAAATCTCTAGATAGAATCGGTCGTTTCGAGTGGCGCGGTAGTTAAGAAGAAGAGAGTAAAAAGGAAAGAAAAAAGAAAAAGGAAAGAGGAAGGGAAAACGGAATAAACGATAAAAGCATTGAGAACGTTAGTTGGGTAAAAATAAAAAATAAAAAAAGAAAAGAAAAGAATAAAAAAACATAAAAAAAGAAAGAAAAAAGAAAGAAAGAAAGAAAAAAGAGAAATAAGAAGAAAGATCGTAAAGTAAATAGAGTTCGAAAAGAAGAGAAACGGGTAGTACTCGTAAAAGTTCAATTTCCTTCGCGAAAATTTTAAGCGTGCTCCCGTTCGTACGAAACCAGAGCGTTTTCATTTGTTAGAAACCACGTTGCGCTGTTTCAGCCAAGAAATCGGACATAATAAAGGAAGAAAATGGGAAATCGTGTAATAGAGGGCGGTAACGTGGATGAAACTTATCGCTGAGAACGTATCTAGTACTCGTGTGACACGCGAAGATAATTTTTGAAAACGGATGGTTCGAGCGACGTGGCCCGTTTAAAAATTGTACCACTGGAATCGTCGATCGACGACGAATTGCAGTTGCAACCTGGAAAGCCCGCCGAAGGTGCCGGAGATGTTTTCTCGAGGGTTGGGGAATAGGGGATGGGGCCAACCTACTACCCACTCTCTCTCTCTCTCTCTCTCTCTCTCTCTCTCTCTCTGTCTCTCTGCATAGACGGGACAACGGACAAGCGAGTTTCAAGAGTGCGTGTCTCGTACGTGTGCATTCGGTTTCTAGTAGTTGCGACGGACGATGCGCGAGCGCCTCGGTGACGAGCGCAGATCGATGGAAGGATTCGAGCTTTCTTGCGTTTCTTCCATCGATCTTTATCAGGAAAATTCGATAGGTTCGGACGGTGAGAAAAAAGAATGAATCAAAGATTATACGAATGATTATCGTTTCGATGATAAAAGATCGTTCGAAAATATCGCATATCGTATAGGAAGAAGAATTTGTTTTGTTCGAGTTCAATTCGTAGCCTTTCCTAGGTCTCTCGGTGTTCTTGCGTCTACGCGAGTGCGAGCGAGAGAGAAGGAGGAAGGAGGAGAGAGAGAGAAAGAGAGAGAGAGAGAGAGAAAGAGAGAGAGAGAGAAGGAGAGAATAGTACGCCTTGAAACGGCACGGGGGCGCTTCGATCGTCGGTGGCGTGGCGCCACCGAGTTTCAGTTTTTCGTCGCGCCGCTGAGAGACGTCGCTGCGAGAGGTCGAGCGCGTACCGAGCGACAGTTTGCCCTCCGTATCACGGCGAGGAGGACGTGCGTCTGTCTGTTTCGTCGTTCGTCCGTTCTCTTTCTCTGTATTTCGTCCTCGCCTTTTATATATACACTTTTTGTCGTCTCGCGTTTATTTCTCACAAATCGTGTCACGTTTTTCTTATCGAGTGCGCGATCTTCTAGGTAACGTTGGTATCTACGCATTTTCTCGTCGATCGTCGTCGGCAATATATCCGTGTTTTTTTCGAAGTGTCAAAGTGAAAAATTATTGAGAGAATAAGATAGAGAATAAAAAAAAAGGAGGAAGAAATAAAATAAAGCGAAGGAAGAGGGGGAAGAAGAGAGGACGAAGAAGTAGAAGGAAGGAGAAGGGGAGAATCGTCGTAGTAGGTAATAGCAAGGAGGACACGCACAAACGCATCGTACGCACGCACGCATAACATAACATATATATATATATATACATACATACGTACATACATATATGCGTCTTCTTCGTGACTTTGAGAAGACGACGAATATCATCATCTCGGTTGAAGAAGCTCAAGGTTTTATTGGTCGCGCGACGAGGAATGCTCGCGCGCGAATACGAGCGAGCGTGCGTCTCGACTCCGAAAGAAAAAGTGATAGAAGAAGAGAAGGAGGAGGAAGAAGAGGAAGAAGAAGAGAGGAGGAAAAAGGAGCAACAGCAACAAGAGCAACAAGAACAACAGCAACAACAGGAACAAGAGCTAGAGCAACATCAACTGCTGCAGCATCAGCCGGTGGTAGGAGTTGTAGATAGACAGAAGCGAGGCGTCGCGACGCGATGATCACATCGGCCGTCGGCGTCGCGACGCGCGATACTATGGAGAGGTGGTGTGCCATGCTCGCCAGAACGACGTCGACGACGACAACAACAGCAGCAGCAGCAGCAGCAACGACGACGACGACGACACCAACGACGACGACGACGACGACGATACCGACGACGATGACGATGACGACAGCAACGGCAACGACGACGACGGGGACAACGACAATGACGACAATGACGACGACGAGAACGAGAAGGATTGCACGCCGCGACGAATCCTTTATATCTTCATCTTCCTCGTGTTACGACGATGATAATAATGATCAACGATTTCTTCGAGACGCTTCGAAGATGACGAGTTATGTGTACGAGATCATTAGTGAAACTCCATTCGTGAAGGTGGATAATAATACTACTACTACTACTACTGCTACTACTATTACTACTACTACTACTACTACTAGTACTACTACTATTACTGCTACTACTACTACTACTACTACTAATGCTAATGCTAATGCCAATGCTAATGCTAATGCTATTACTTCGATTGGCTTGGATGAGAACAGTGACGTCATCGAACACATCGCACCTGTCATTCCGGTAAGTGTACTACTATTATTCTTTCTCGCCTCTGTTTTTCTATCGAAAACAACAACAACGTGCTCTACGTACTCTACGTACGTACGTACTTACGTACTTACTTACTTACTTACTTACTTACCATATGCATTTTCAACGATCGATTCGCATACACGCGCGACGATAGTAATACGATCGTCAATAATTTCCCTTGAAATTTGTCTGAGCCAACGACGACGTTAAATCGTCTCTTTATCTCTCGACGATCCTTCCCAATTGGTCACGCCGATACCTCGACTTCTAATTCGTTTTTTCTTTTTTTTTTTCCTTTTTTTTTTCTTTTTCCTTTATTCACTTGATTCTTTTTCTTCTTCTTCTTTTTTTTTTCCTTTTATTTATTTATTTATTTATTTTTTTACGTCCACCGTTATACCTTCTTACCCTTTCAGAAGATCTATCTCGAAGCTACGTACAACAGAAACGAAACGTCGATGCTTGTTTTCTTTTCTCTTTTTACGTTTAGATCGTTTCCGATTGTAAATACAAATGATTAAGAGGCGAGACCTCTCGACGATATATATATTTTCTCTTATCTAGAGAAAGAGAGAGAGAGAAAGAATTTAATCGATAATCGATCGGACGTCTCGAGAGTGTTGGATAAACTTTTATCGTGAAACAAAAAAAAAAGAAAATTAAAAAGAAAAAAAGAAGATTAAAAGAAAAAAAAAAGAAAGAAAAACAAAAATGTATAGTTTGCGTTAAACCAATTCTTCTCGTTTCTTTAATTTTTTCTTTTTTATTTTTTCCAAAGCTATTTCTCCTCTCTCTTTCTCTCAAACGTTTTTCACGTAAATCTCCACTTATCGTCCATCTTCGTCTCCCGCCTTTTCCTTTTAAACAGTTTGTTTGGAACGCTATCTAACATGCTTTTCTCTCTCTCTCTCTCTCTCTCTCTCTCTCTCTCTCTCTCTTAAAATCGTACCCAAGCTAGCAACACGGAGTTTATCCGAATGTAATTCCTTGCTTGATTTTAAAGTACATATTTCTTTTGTTTTACTTAACTTACATTTAAAAAGAAAGAAAAAAAAAAAGAGAGAGAGAGAAAGAGAGGAAAAATATATATATATATATATATATATATATATATATATATATAGCCACTAAGTACACAGATATAATGCGCCTTTTACCGTACACAAGTTTATACGTCGTATTTCCTGTTCGTTCGGTGCCCGTAAGGTTTCTTTCCTCCTAAGGCCACGATAAACATTCTCTTTCGCTCCCGCCAGTGGATTCTGTTCTTGTTGCGTTTCTTCTCTCCCTCTTTTTCTCTCTCTCTTTCTCTCTCTCTTTGTTTCTTTCTATCACCCCTTACCGAGTCCTTCTTTCTCTCTCAATCTTTCTTCTCTCTCTCTTTCTCTTTCTCTCTCTGTCTCTCAATGCATGGTCTCGAGGCTTTGGTAACTCGAGCAAAGGTAAAGAGAAAGAACGATAGTAGAAATACATAGAATGCAGACTATAAGCGGAAGAAGAACTATTATGAGCTTTTCTACCACGTTCTACTCGATTTTCTTCTTCTTTTCTTCATCTCTTTTTTTCTTTACTTTCTTTCTTTCTTTTTTTCTTTCTTCCTTTTTTTTTCTTTCCTTTTTGTATATACTTATTCGTTTACAACAGACCGCGATCTTACTGCGGCGAAACGTCTACTTACTCTCGTTTTCATCGTAGGGATTACTAGCGTGAAAGAAGAAAAAGTAATCGATAAGAATAAATCTTCTTAAGATTGTAACGATTAGACATTAAACGTCAAAGGGGTCTTTGAATAATTCATTTCGATGAGATAATTACGTAAATCCAATGCTACTCTATCGTACCTTACGTAATAAAAAGTTTTATCGTAGTAAAAAAGACGAGGAAGGAGAAAGAAAGAGGTATATTCTATACCAATATATAAATAGATATATAAATATAAACATATATATATATGTATGATGTATGTATGTGTATATTTGTGTATATCGCACGTATCAAGTTGTACACATTGACACGTATTCAGTCTATCGAACTATTAAAACCACGTAACCGTATCCGTGTCCGTTCAAAGAGATCGGTTGATTGTAAGAGGAAAATAGGAAGGAGATATCGGTGAGTTGGTTCGAAAATCGAGAAGAGAAGAGGAAATCTAAATGCGAGTTTAAATTATTCCTTTGGATCTTCGGACTCTCCTCCTCCACCTCCTCCACGTCGTAGTCGGTGACGACGATGGCGATCCTTCCGTACGAGATTAAAGCCGCTTTCGATAGACCACCGAGCGGTAATCAAAGGTGTCAGACGCAAAGGGGAGAATAGTATTTCAAACGGAGGATAGGAGGCCATCGTATCGGAAGTGTCAAACGCAGCGAACGGAGGTTTACACAAAGGCGCCAATGACGAATCCGCCATGGCAAAGGAAACGCGACACGACGAACGAACGAATGAACGAACGAACGAACGAACGAACGAACGAATGAGCGAATGAGCGAACGAGCGAGCGAATGAACGAGATAGCAAGCAAGTAAGCAAGCAAGCAAGGTAGGTAGCTAGCTAGCTAGCTATCGAGGCTCGATCATCGCTCTTCTAGATACGCGGATATTGTTCGTTCCAAGAGACACCGATCGACAGTACGAACGAATGAGAGAGAGAGAGAGAAAATAGACTTATCGATGTGTCCGTTCGACTCTTCTTCGGCTCGTTAAACTTCGATCGTTTGTCGAAGCTCATCTCTAGATAGCATTTCTTGCGGTCTGCCTTGGAGATCTCGTTTGGTTACACGTTCCGATCCCTTATTTGCCTTTTATACGCTTCTTCGGCCATCTTCTTTCGATTATCCTGGTAAAAATGAGAAATTCAAAGTTCCGATAACGAACGTAATGGATAATCGAATGTAACGATGTTTTAATCGTTTTTTATTATCGTTATTGTTTACCTATCTATCCATGTTTGTATGCATAAATGATGTTCGAATTATGCATTATGGAAAAAGAATTTTATGAATAAGAAAAAGAAAGGGGAGAAAAAATATATCCCATTCTAATAATCGAATCGTATGTAACGATAAACGGTAGTTATTTCGAGGTTTAAAGACGGAACGGAGTAATTTGCTTGATGTAATAATTAATTGCCGAATCAAAGCACGTAGACGATGAATAGGTAGATTCCCTGCTCCGATAATGCCGTGAGTGCGTGGTATGGTTATTAAGGCCGTACCCTGTGCGATATGTTTCAATATAGTCGAGATTAAAAGAGAAGGTCAAATAGCGACAGGTGTTGTTCTAATAAGAACCATATCTATGTATTTATGTATTTAGGTATGTATGTATGTATGTATGTATATATGTATTTGCGATCGTTCCGACCTAATTTTTTTTATTCATTTATCTCTTTCGAATCTATTTACTAATATCTATTATTCAATCAATCGAGTATTCATATGTGTATGCATTTACGATTGTTTCGACCTAATTTCTTTTATTTATTTATCGTGTTTTATTAATTTTTTATTTTTCCATCATACGCTTTTCGTTTATATATATATATAAAGAAAAAAGAAGTTATCACATTCGTTGAAAATTACTTACGATCTATCCGATTGGTAAGATCGATAAGAAAGAGAGAGAGAGAGAGAGAGAGAGAGAGAGAGAGAGAGAGAGAGAGAGAGAGAGAGGAAAGAGTCACACGGCGAACGCGTCTTTATTTCGAACACGACGCGCAGTTGGTTGTTTGTTTAGTCGTGCAAAAGCCAAAAATAGAGGCAGCTTGGTATCGGTGATTCTTTTCTTACGAGCCGTACGCGTTCGCATTCGAAAGCACGTAATCCTTAAATTGGCTAGGGAAAGAGGAAAGGGATCATACGGCGAAAAGTCACGAGGAGATTCGTAATATAATCGATTAGAGTCGAAGATTTTTTTTTTATTATCTTCTTTATTTCATATATTTTCCTCGATAACGATCGTACAGTTTAAGCAAAATTTTGATCGATCGATCGATCGATCGATGAGGATCTAAATTTCTAAGCGCACGTATTGAATCATCAAAAGAGAGAGAATGAGAATGAGAATGAGAATTTTCCATCGAAAAGCGGAACGTGCTTAAATCGTTTCCGGTAGTCGTGCAAGCTACATAAGAGAAGGAGAGAAAGCAAATACTTAAAGTTACTCGTAAAGGAGGATCGGAAAAGGAAGAAGAGGAGAAGGAGGAGGAGTTGGAGGAAGAGAAGAAGAGACAGTCGGGTCTTACGCGATTACATTTTCAAATTACCGTACTGCCACGTTTCCTTCTTAGTTTCTCTAAGTTTGTTTCTTAACGGTGTATAATAATTATGGCGTCTCGTTACGCACCGAGTCTCGAGGCGGCGCCTTCGGCGAACTTTATTAAAGCGCGGAGAACGACGTTAGCGTTTTCCTCGGCTGCTGTTGCTGCTTCTTCTGCTTCTACTGCTGCTACTGCTGCTTCTGCTTCTGCTGCTACTACTGCTTCTACTGTTGTTGCCGCACGCGTGCTGCTTTCTCTGCTCTTGCAAGGAAATTGCCTCGTCTTGACGGAAATTTCGCGATCGAGCTATTCTCTCTCTCTCTCTCTTTATTTCTATCTCTATCTCTACCTTTGCATGCTTCTTTATATTCTTCGATCTTCGAGTTCGATCGTAAACTCGATCGTTATTTATATTTAACGTTTCCGTATGAATACGTCTCGACTTTATCTTTCGATCGTTTCGAAAGAGTGTCATTGTGTTTCGTTTGGAATAACGGTGACGAATACACGATAAGAAATCGTTTCTGAGAAGTAGAGTCTGGCTAAAACGACGAAGGAAACCCAATGGGGAGAGTTAATCTCGACTCGAGAATATTTCTTATCTAGACTATTCTCGATAAATCAGATTAGAGAAATTATTACGATTTTATTTGTAATGTCTACGGGACGACGATAAGTTTCGATTTAATCGATGATAATCGATATCATTACTCCGTTTGCATACGTTCCTTCATTCTGTTTCTTTAAGTAAGTGGTTTTCTGTAAGAACGAGTTATATAATATAAATAATAAAAATCTCGAGAAATAGAGAATAAAAATCTCGATTTGTTGAACAGTCTTATCGAATAATTGACGATTAAATCAGCGAGTCGTCTATATATTATTTTTCTCTCTCTTTTTTTTTTATGGACGCGACGAACGCTGCTATACATTATTTATATAATACTTTTTATTAACGAATTCAAGGTCGATCAGACTTATTCATTCTTACTTACGTGTCTACTTTGCGGAAACGTTGTAACGAGAATCGCGAAACGTTATGCAAAAGCGTGAAGTAAAATACTGTGTAGACGTTGTTGATTTGTATGTAATTAGTCTTGTGAGATAAGGCTCTCGTCTTAATACGTAGAATATTTTTTCTTTCTTTTTTCTTTTTCTGAAGAAGGAAAAGAAGGAAGGAAAAAGAAGAACGAAAAGTAGAAGAAAGAGAAAAGAAAAAAAAATAGAAAAGGAACTATTAAGTTACTTGGAATGTTTCTTATCTTATGTTTTGTCGAACGATAGAAAGAAAAGGAAGATGGATGGATAGACGGATGGACGTTAGTCGTGAATCGAGTCAAATTGGAGGCAATTCCTTTTGGTTTTCGTTCCGCCGTCAGCGATAATTTAATTAACCAAGTCTGAACGGTCGGCTTTCTTGCATCTCGCTGTCTCTTTATTTTCATGACGATCGTAAAGAAAATAAGAGAAAGAGAGAGAACAGTGAATTTCAAAGTTTGAAAATGACATCCGAACGCACGTCATGTATGGATAAAAATTCGAAAATTTTATGGCATCCACGTAATGTCAAAGTCAGCAGGTGCTTCTCTAGAAGGCAGGGCCCCCTTTGAAATATGGAGGAGGAAAAGTAAAAGAGAGATAAAAAAAGGGGGAAGCAAGATTTAAAAAAAAAAAAGAAGAGAAAAGAGAGAGAGAAAAAAAGAAAAGAAGGCAAAGAAAAAGGAGAGAAAATGAAGACGAGTCTCTCGTGTATGGAGCTCGCGTATCAACGTCCTATCAACGTCGATCACTCTAGCACGCTTCTACATTTCACCGATGTAATTTAATCTTGGAATATACCGCGCACTGGAGGTTGCATTAATCGTTTTACCATTTAGCCGCGTTAACTAGGTAAAGTGGCTGAACGATAAGGGATTTAACATTTTCCGGAGGTTCTCACCCTTTTAGCATAAATAAGGCGAAAGCTAAAGAGAGAGAGAGAGAGAGAGAGAGAGAGAGAGAGAGAGAGAGAAGCAGAAAAGCGAAGTTTGTCGGTCGGTTCGCATAAACTCCGAAAAGTTCTTTCTCGGTTTGACGTTTAGCCGTGCTTAAGGAGGAGCGCTTGAAAATATTGCAACGAGCTTGAGCTTGGCAGCTTCTGGTGCCGTTGTGTTGCCGTTGTTGCTCTGCTAGAACGCTGAGAGTTACTTCGAGCATGTCGTAAGACAGCAGGGAACCCTACCTATGCGAGAATGCTCGACGAGGACACGCTAGACCGGTACTACCGCTTTTTCCCTTGCCCCCTCTACCCTTTTCTCCCTTCTCCGTCCACTATTACTTTCTCTCTTTCGTTCTCTTCTCGACTTTGTCTGTCTCTCTTACTCTCAGCCATTCTCTTCGTGACCGCGACATCAGAAAGACCAACCAGCTAGCCAAGAAGGCACCGTACTTGCCTTCAACACGGACACGTTTTCTCGGTCGTGCAACCACGATCATTCTCCTTCTCTTCTTCCTTTATCTCTCTCTCTCTCTCTCTCTCTCTCTCGGTCTCTCTCTGTCTGTCTGTCTTTCTCTATCCCCCCCCCCCTTTCTCTCTTTCTTCTTCTTTCCTCTTTCTCTCTTTTTCTTCGGTCCCGATGCAACTGCAACGGACACGATGATCGAGGCGCGCCTTTGAGACTCGCCTATACTCGCATTACTCGAGCCGCTTTGGAGAAAATTCTAACGAGTTTTGGCGCCGTGCCAAATGAACCTTTAAGAAATTCCCCTTTTCTCTCTCTCTCTCTCTCTCTCTCTCTCTCTCTCTCTCTGTCTGTCTCTCTGTCTGCGTGTGTATCTATCTGTCTCTCTTTTACCGAGCAAAAACGCGACTAGCCTTTTCGGCGCACTTTTTCTCTTTTTTTTTGCTCCTTTTTCTATATTTTTTCTCTCCTAGATTCCGTTTAATCACCAATAAAACAGAACCAGCAACTATAACTTTCTTTTTGAAGTAGGTGAATAGCCGATAAATTTCATGCGTTAGATAGAACAGATCATAAATTCCAAAGAGTTTCGAATTTTAATTCTTTTAAAATAACATTAAAAGTATTATTTATCGAATGTACAAATGTCGATTTTCGTACAAACGCGTGAAATATTTCAATAATTTTCAGGAAAAGATATATGTATATATGTGTGTATGTATATATATATATATATATATATATATATATATATATATATATATAGACGTATCATGGATACTTATCCTTCAAGCTTTTACCCTCGATCGCAATTTCAACGTCCACTTATCACGTCGATAGATATGAAGAGCCGTCGGCGCGTGTTCGTAAAGAAGAGAGGCTTACGAGAGAGAAGAAGGAGAGAAGAATAGAGAGAAGGAAGGAGAGAACTCGAGGAGGCGTAGGTGGTGTCTCGAAAGAGTGTCGCGTCAGCGCTATGTCGGCTCGCGCGTGAACCACACGTCAGAAGTCAAGGGTTAAAGAAAGTGTAACGTCGACTAGGTCGGACTTTAGATCGACGTTATTATTGTTAAACGCTCGTTCTTTCTCTTTCACATTCTCTCTCTCTCTCTCTCTCTCTCTCTCTCTCTCTCTCTCTCTCTCTCTCTTTCTCTCTCTCTTCAGCAAAGAAAGAAAGAAAGAAAGAAAGAAAGAGAGTTGAGTAGCAAAGTTGTGTCGTTTAATCTTCTTCTCCTTCTCCTTTTTCTTTTTCTTCTTCTTATTCTTCGAGCGAGAAGTTACATAACTCTTGTAGCTTGGAAACAGCTTTCGAAGCGTTCTGAATGACAAGAAAGATAGAGACAGAGATAGAGCACAGAGAAAGAGAGAGAGAGAGAGAGAGAGAGATAGAAAACCTCGTAACCTAGAAAACAGCTGTATAAGAGAGTCCGCGGAAATAATGTGGACGTATGTCGGGTTTAACGTTTCTTTAATTTGCTCTCATTCTCTCGAAACTCTCTTTCCGACAACGGCAGACACGTTTTTCCTTAGCTCTTCGCTTTCCCCGAATCCATTTCTCTGCGGGCGTGGTACTTTGTTAAGTAGTTCGGTCGTGACTCCTCTCTTCCTCCGTCTTAATTACCGTACTTTCGGCTATTCGAATCGACGAGCCGAACCGAGCCGTACCGAGCCGTCGTCCCGAGCCGAGTAGTATAATAAAATAATGAAAAAAGACGACGAAATCTGTTGGAGAACTTTCTCTCACTTTTACCCGGACGCTTTATTCCGAGCGAAGAAGAAGAATTATCGGGCAACCTTCGGCGATTTAAAAAAAATTTTTTCTCTCTCTCTTTTCTTCTTCTTCTTTTTTTTTTTTAAGAAGTAGAAATGTTAATTTATTTCTTTTAATGGTGTGGATATTACGTTTGAACTCGACTCGAAATTTTATGACACTTTACTTGCAATCCAGACGTGAAATAGAGAGCACAGGAGAGAAAGAGAGAGAAAGAGAGATAGGAATAGATATCGAATCGACGAGAGATAAATTCGAATCTGAATGCTCGATACGTGAAATCGTCTGGTTTGGAATCTCGTCGAGATTTCGATCGTCGACGAAGATGTCAAGAGCACGCGAGAATCGAGTGCTTTCGGAATTCGCGCCGTTCTTCATTCCGATTTTCGCGCTCGCACGTTTACTCCATGCGAGTAAACGAGAGAGACAGAGAGAGAGAGAGAGAGAGAGAGCGAGAGAGAGAGAGAGAAGGAAAAGGGACACGCTCCCGTAGGCACGCGAAAAGCTTTGAATGTGCGTGTCACTCGAAAATCCCTCGGATTGACAACAGATTCGTTCGCGACTCGTTCTGTCACTTACGAGAGGATAAATTCTCTTGCTTTTGTTTAACTCGTACCAATCACGATCCAATTTACATTGTGGATAATTATTCATTAACGTTTCCGATTAATTCCCAAATCGATTTTCACACGCTTGATAGGAAAGAAGAAATAAGAGAAAATAAATGGGAAACTTTTCGAGACTCGAGAAATCTTTTTTTCTTCCTTCCTTTTTTTTTCTTTTTTTCTTTCTTTTTAGTTAATTCATTATTACAAGAGAGAGAGAGAGAGAGAGAGAGAAAGTGCGAGCTTTCGATTTTATCCCATATAACATCGAATAAAACGATCGAGATGGATGGATTATGAAAAGGATTCGATGAAAAGGTAGTTTTTCTAATAAGAAGTTCGCTATTCGATTTCTTTTCCCTCTCTTTCTCGATCTACCGCGGTAGGTGGGTAGATAGGTACGTAGGTAGGTAAGTACTTTATGTATTTCATCCACGTTCGTTGCACGGCAGCCCCGCACACTTTAGCACATCGTACCACGAAATGATTTCTATCGGGCCGAAAGAGGAAATTAATCAGGCTTGAATGGAAGTTATTAGAGTTCATCGACATCGAATTCGTCCAAAGGGTACAAAGGACTTGGGGCTTTTCCACGATTCTATATTGCTTTCCTTCTGCGCCTTGTCGGGTTAAGAGCCGCGGTCTTACGGAAAGAGAAGAGAAAGAGGATCGATGTGGATGGGGGAGTAAGTAAGAAGGAACGTTTGAAAAATTTGAATGGCTGAACTCCCGGAGCTCATAAATCTAGAACAATTCTACGATAAAGGAATTCTCTCGTTCTTCTCTTTTATCGGTTACCCTGCTCTTTCCTCTTTTCTTCTTCTTCTTCTTCTTCTTCTTCTTCTTCTTCTTCTTCTTCTTCTTCTTCTTCTTCTTCGACTACTACTCCTCCATCCCTTCCCCGCGATCTTACTCTTTCTCTCTCTCTCTCTCTCTCTCTTTCATTTTTTCCGCTTTAGTTCAAGAGCTTTAATATGATTTTGTTGCCTCGCGGATATGGTGGCGCGCGAAAAGTTTCGTCTATGGAAAAAGCGCAATTAGCCCCTCGCGACATCCTGCTCCTTTAATTAGCTTCTTACCGATAAAAACACTTCCGACGTTCCAGAAACGTCGCTCTTAAAAATTTTCCAAAGTCCGAAGGCTTCGATGAGTGGCTCTCTCTCTCTCTCTCTCTTTTTCTTTCTTCCTTTTTTCTTCTTCTCTCTCTCTCTTTCTTTTTCTATTTTCTTTTTTTTTTTTGAACAAAGTTTTACGAAGGTTGCGTTTATTAAAAAAGGACAATTTTACGACGGAATTAGCGGTTGGAAATCGACGGCACATCTTTGCGCTCGTTCGAAAGCTCTTTCTCATCTTTTTACGTATAAAAAAAAAAATAGATTGATAGATAGATAGATAAAGAGAAAGAGATTCGCGTGGTAAGAAAGCTCTTAGAAAAATCGTCGGGAGGTAATGAGGTGAGAGTACCGATCGGAAGATTCAACCGGATTACGAAATATTCAGCTCGCGAGAGGAAGAAGTTGAAGAGGAAGATGAAGAGGTGACTTTTCGATCGACAACGATTCCTGCCTATCGTCGGTGCGGATTTAAATGCGACCGTGCGATTATTGCTTCCCCAAGTAATCCTATCCATCGAATCTCGACGAAAGAGAGAGAACGAGAGAGAGAAAGAGAATACACAATAAATATAGAGATGGTAGAGGAGGCAAAAAAAGAGAGAGAGAGAAAGAGAAATATAAATAAAAAGACACTCGACGAGTATATCCGAGAGTATTTCGAAGGAAATACGGATATTTTCGCGAGCTTGGGGGAGGAGCCGAACGGCTGGGACGAATCGTTGGAATATTCTAAACCCTCTTAAAGAGAATCTATATCATGCTTAAGTTATACGTATAGGAAACTATTGCGCATGTGTGTGTGCATTTGTACACGCACACATATTATATCTTACAATAGATGTTTTTATTTAATATAGTGCTCGTTTGTATAAAGAAAATAAGATATAGAAAAAGAAAACTTTCCGAGTTCATTTTTATTTATTCAGTTACACGTATTACACGGATGTTTATTAAAGTATATAGGAGTCATAGTTCATTGGAGACACGTGCATAACAATCGGAGGGAGTCCACTTGCCCGTGACATATGACACGACGTGTTCTGTCTGGGCGACGTGTCCCTCCAGTCGTCGTACTCTTGCTTTTGCTCTTTTCCTCCCTCGTGTCGACTCCCACCCAACGTAGGCCGACATATCATATTTTACTTTTTTTTTTCCCCCATTTTTTTCCCTTTTTTTCCTCCCCAACCGCTTCCTCCCTCTTCCCCTCGCCCATATATATTTTTTTATCTTCTTCTTTTTCCCTTCCTCACAAGCAATCTAAAGCAAAAGCAGGAAAGTACTTTCTTCTTTTTTTTTTCTTTTTCTTTTTCTATATGCCTACGTACGTATATACCTACCTATCTACCTACCTATCTACCTATCTACCTATCTACCTAGCAAAAGTACATAGGTACGTACTTTTGAACTCGTTTATCGTGCGTGCAAACGAGACTCAACGTCATCGGCATCGGCAACAACCCTTCCAGTACTGGAATTTGCTCATTAAATGTATTCTAACGCGGAAACTACTAGCACGTGGATCCTTTGACTTTTTAGAAAAGCTTTGCGCGTGCGTAAAAGCGATCCCCTCGACGCGAGACCACCGCGAGAAACTAAAAGCGTGTGTCTGCTTTTTAAAGAGTACTACAACTCCCTCTTTCACAGCTTCTTTTCTCTTCTCTTTCTCTACCTCTTCTTCCTCTTCTTTCTCTTTCTCCTCTTCCTCCTCTTCCTTCTTTTCCTTCTTCTCTTCGTCGCACACCGTTTACGACTTGAACTTTCGGTTAAAGACTCCTCGTTCATTATAGCAACTCGTTCCGACGTGTGAGGTCAGTCTCGTTAGTCTTAAAATATCGATGCCGTTACTTGCAAAGTGCCACTCTCCTTTTTTTATACTTGTTTTTGTTTGTCTTCTTCTTCTTCTTCTTCTTCTTCTTTATTTCTTTTTTTGTGTTTTCTTTTTTGCACGAAGAAAAAGAAACGCATCTTCCCTGTGGTTGCTCTTGTATTCGTAAGCTCCTTGGAAAACTCTCGCATTTTGTAAAATGACAGAAAGATAAAAAGGAGTCTGAATAGTCTGTGTTTATGTGTGTGTATATTGTATATATTAATGTATACATATATATTGTATATATTAATACACACACACACATATATACAGGATCTGTATGTAACGCGACGATTTCCTACACAATAAATGTTACATAAAGAAAAAAAGAGAAAAAGAGAGAGAGAGAGAAAGAGAAAGTAGAAGAAGAAAACATAGGTTAAAAATAAAACGACGATATCTATCCAAAATTCATGGGATCTTTAGAAAATTTGGGATTTTCGTGAAAACTTCGTAGAAAGAAAGGGGCGGATCTACGCGCATCTCAAATATCTCGTAAACTCTGGTCGATAAATATATATGCGTTGTATTTCCTCTTTGTATTCTCTCTCTCTTTCTCTTCTCTCTCTCCCTCTCTCTTTCTTGCCTTTATATACCATCCCGATTCAACCTCCTCCTCCTCTTTCTTCAAGCGGAAAGTATCTCGTGTGTCGATCTTCTCTGTCGACCGCAGATGTCCCGCGGCGTTATTATTCCCCTTTCTTTCTTTCTTTCTTTTTTTTTTTCTTTCGCTTGTACGTTTGCGAACAAGAGAGATGCCTTCCTCGAATACGTCCCGCGACACCGCAGGAGATACCGTCGAAGAATTAACTCCCCGACGATACTTTCATCGTTGAGAGTAGGGACGAAAGTAGAGTGATACGAAATGTGAAAGACAGAAAGGGAGAGTGAGACACAGAGAGAGAGAGAGAGAGAATAAGGGAGAAATGTTTCGCAGAAAAGAAAGACGGCCGTCATCGTAAAGAAATTTCGAGGAGGCATTTCCGTTCGTTTCTAACGCGAAAAAAGAAGCACTCGTTCTGCTGTCTGGCTGACGCCTTCCCGACGCGATCGTTTCATTAAAAAAAAGAGAGAGAGAGAGAGAGGAAAATTCGGATCGCTCAATTATATCTTCCAGCGTTTTCCTACTGAATCCTACTTCACGTATAAAGGATTCATACGTTTGCGGATTATTTTCCGTTTAAGGTGATATGAATTTTCCAGTTCGTTTTAATATCTCAACGCGCTGCAATTTCGAACCATCGTCTTTTAAAATTCTCGTATTCAACTCTCTCTCTCTCCCCTTCTTTCTTTCTTTCTTTCTTTTTGTACTTTTCTTTTTTCTTCTTTTCTTTTCCCTACCGTTCTGGTTTTATGAATCGTGACAGCGTAAGAGTAATGGCACGAGATCGCCAAAATTACGAGCTCGTTCCTCGTTCCACGTTTCCAACGTTTCCTTTTTATTTCGATCGTACCGATCAGTACGAGAGAGAGAAAGAGAAAGAGAGAGAGAGAGAGAGTTTAAGGGCAGAAGCCAAAACATCGTTTTCATCGTGAAAAAGTAGACGCCTCGTAAATATTTTTCCTAAGTATTACCACATAAGTAAGCCATTGTCTTCGTCGTAGAGTTCTTTATCACTCTTCGTTATGACGTTGATATCGTTTGCGTTTTACTCGGTCCCGCGCACGTAAGTGTTTGCCACTTCGATGTCGTCCTTTCATTTCCTTCCTCGTAGTCGCACCGTACCCACTTTCGTTATTCGCTAAAGTCTGAAAAGAAATCGCAGGGGATTACGTGACCGTTATTCGAGCTTAAAACGCTTTATAGGCCAGCGACACGCGAAACTTGTATAAGTAGACGTTTCTTTAGATACGATCGTATATGTATGCATGTATCAAGCGATAAAGCGATTTATGCAAAGCCCGAAAATAACACACGAAACTTCCTCCCCTCTTTCCTTCCTCCTCCACCCCTCCTCTACCCCCTCCCCTAGCTCCTTCGCCCATCTACCCACCCGCTCGAACGTAGATGATAAAATTATCCTAAGAAAAGGAGCTACGACCTATCGTCGATTTTCCCAACGCTTTTCAAAGAAGTAAAGAATTCGAGTGCGAGTGAGTGAGTAAGTGAGAGAGAGAGAATGAGAGAGAGAGAGAGGACGTGTCGACGATAGATCCAGAATTGGTTGCTCTACTCAGGGCCAACGTCCGCATCTATCGGGTGCGAGTTCAATAAAGCGTCCGAGCGTTTCGTGACCGGTGTCTCAGTCTCGCCGACCACCTGTCTCCACCTCTCTCTCTCTCTCTCTCTCTCTCTCTCTCTCTCTCTCTCTCTCTCTCTCTCTCTCTCTCTCTCTCTCTCTCTCTCCAGCTCGTTCCTCTGACGACTGATTGCGAGCACATGCCACCTATAACACGGCTGTCCCAGCTATTAACAATTTTGGCACGACTCCCAGGAGGTTGTCCTCTCTCCCTTTCTCTCTCTCTCTCTCTCTCTCTCTCTCTCTCTCTCTCTTTCATCCTTTCTCTTTCTCGTTCTTTCATTTGTTCGTTGTTTCGTTCGTTCGTTCGTTCTCTCTTCTTGTCTCTCCTCTTCTCCCAAAAGTCCTTTCCCGATTCGTTCGCCTACTGTTACGATACGATCGGCCAGATTGCGGCCGTTGTACAGTTCGGCCATCGGAAATATGTGCGGCCCGTTTACTTGTTTATCGAGCCTGGAAAACCGTTTTATTCCCTCGAAACATTGCGATCGTTCTGTCGGCGCTCGTACGGTTCTTCCTTGTCCTCTATGCTTTTCGCGCTCGTTACAATAAATTCGTTCGTTCGTACCCTTGCCTCCTACATACGTACATACGTACGTACGTACCTATCTACTACATACGTCGTACAAACGTCCATACATATCGTTGTGTATATCTACGTAGCTACTACACTAGCTAGCTAGCTGCTACCTATCTATCTATATACATATATTCGCGAGGAACGACTGCCGATTAACCGACGATCCAACGAACACCAGTAAAATATACATCGACTCTCTACGATTCATTTACTCCTCGAATCGTTACGATTTATTTCGATGGTTTATTTTCGATAGCTGACGGACGGTTCGTCGATATGCACGATTTAATGGATGGCCAAATATAATCTTCTTTTCTTTCGAATACAAACGACCATCGAACACTGCCCATATAACGTAGTAGACATAGATATTTATATGTATATATTTATGTATCTATGTATATATATATATATATATGTATGTATGTATGTATCATACAGATAGATAACTACGCGCTGTAGTGATATACAAAATCACATTTTGAACCGTGGCATTCTAGCAACTCCTCTCAAAATCAATGAATTCCGATGACGAGAAGTCGCCGCAAATTCGACGAAAATCTACATCTCCCATCTGATAGAAACGTGAATATAAATTTTCTACCCGTCTTCTCCGCACTTGGCATTGTTTCGACCCCTCGTGCTCGTAACATTCGACCGCGAACGAATATCGTTTTGGCGATAGTACGACCGCAAATTACGCTACTTTAATACTTAAAAAGCGGACATTATACATAAATCGTTCCGAACCATTTCCTCTCATTTCTTCTTCTTCTTCTTCTTTTTTTTTTGTTCGCTCGTTATTCTTCTTCCTTTCTTCTTCTTCTTCTTCTTCTTTTAAACGAGAATTTTCTTCGACTTTGCGTCGCATTCGTACGAGTTACATCGTATCTGAGTATATATATATATGTACAATTGGGGTATAAAGGGAGTATTGGGGGATGATAGAGGGGAAGAGTTATTACGTTTTTTCGATGAGAAACGACGATTCGTAGTTGTCACCTTTGGAATAGAAAAGAGCAGAAAAAAAAGAAGTAGAAGGGACATCGACGTCCATCGTCGTTTTCTTTCTCTCTCGTCTTATTCGATCGTTCATATATAGAAAGGGTTGACCTAGGTACACGATTTTCTACGTTTCTTCTATAACGTGAACTTTTTACCTTTTCGTAATATCTATGTATGTTCCCTCTAACTTTTTGCATATTAATATTATTTGAAATTACTTTTAAAATTCATTTACAGAGAGTAGAGAACGATCGAGAAGAAGAAAGTTAGGAAAGGTACGAAAAAAAAAAAGAAAATGAAATAGAAAAAGAAGGCAAAAAAACAACATTTTCATTCGCTGCAACGAAACTAGCTTGTTACAAGCGAGTAATTACACGAAATATAAGCAACGTTTCCAACTTAATGAGATTTTTCATTCGGGGGAAACATCGAGATCGACTTCTGCTCTTACGTCGTTTCGCGACTTTCGAGAGAACACTTCTAAGTTTCGAGAGAGAGCAAGAAAAGAGAGATAGAAAGAGAGAAAGAGAAAGAGAAAGAGAAAGAGCTGACTAAGTAAAAGTCGAGAAGGCGAACCCATCGACACTATCTTGTACGAATCCAAGCTATTTCGAAGGAATCACCTATCGAATCGATCGACGAATGGAGCTCGTTTTCCTTGCTCTCGGGTGCTACCAAATTCCCTAGGAATTCCCTTGGCACAGTGCTCACGAGATATTGACCTCGAGAAGAAAAATTCTTTTAAATAAGACCTAAGATATCTTATGTATGTATGTATGTATGTATGTATGTATGTATGTATGTATGTATGTATGTATGTATTTTTCGTCTCTTCGTTCCTTTATATCGTTCGTCGAATTATCGTCTACGAGTATATAAGAAAAAAAGAAGAAGAAAAAAAAAGAAAAGAAAAGGAAAAAAAAAAGAAAGAACGATCCTCAAGAGAAGATACAAAAGTAGAAAGTTCCAAGGATTCATTTACGAAATGTTTTTGAAACTCGTCTTAGATACTAGAGTCGGTTTGACTTTATTTAATTAAAAGTTGAACCCCGGTGCCTCGAGGTTGTCGACACGATGATCGTTAATCTGCCAGTTGGTATATAAACTTCGGTGCGTGACCTAATATTCCGTATGTAATAGAACGAAAGCAGAATCTGGTTGGATGCAGTAACTACTCTCGTTGCTTGTATATAGACGTAGGTATGTACGACGTACGTACGTTCCGCTTATTCCCTTGTGTTTTCGGTCAACGATGACGAATACCCTGTAACACGTCCTTGTTTTTGGCAATAATAATAATAATAATAATTATTATTATTATTATCACAATCATTATTCTCTCCTTCTCTCCATCTGCTTAAAACCCCTTTCTATCTCTCTCTATTTCTCTCTCTATTTCTCTCTCTCTCTCTTTCTCTTTCTTCTCATACACTATCTTCAGATCTTTCTCTGTTCAGTTCGCTCCTCCAGCTAGCGAAACTGCGCGAAATTAGAGCTTGGCGTTGGTCCAACGTAACGACTTCATCGTTTGCTCTACGCGGAAGAAAATATTAGTGGCATTACTCTTAACAAGGCGTGCCCGGTTTATATACCAACGACGACGACGACGACGACGACGATGACGACGACGACGACAATTAAATCCCACCTCCGGTTTCTACGTCCTCGTCGGCTCAACCCTCAAACTGTCCTGCCACCATCTACCCCGCCCCTGTCACCCATCCCCCATTCTGTAGCACCTCGTAAAATTCATTCGTCGTACTTCGTCGATATATAATTTTACGTCGCGTGATAGGAACGCATATAAATGGTGTATACGTTTGCGCGGGGGACTATCGCCCTCTCTCTCTCTCTCTCTCTCTCTCTCTCTCTCTCTCTCTCTCTCTCTCTGTCTCTCTCTCTCACATTTACTCACTCATTCCCTTCACAGATTCCAGCTTGGCGTGCTGCACATTTTACATGGCAAACACGTTGCCTCGATATGCAACGATGCAAATATCGCGTTCGTCGGGGCTTCATGATATTTCGAAGAGGAAGGATAAGCCAGTGCTTTACGAGCCACTTTATATTCGTGATTGATAACCATTGTCACAAACTGTACGCGCTTTTCCTACCACCGTGTCACGTTTTCCCCTTTCTCCCCGCCCTTGTCTTCGTTCTTTCTCTCTTTTTCTCTCTCTCTCTCTCTCTCTCGTTTCTCTGTCCCTCGCTCATTTTATATATTTCTTTATATACACACACATATATATATATACATATGTTAAATAAAGCAGACGATAAATGTTGATACGCCAATTGTGAAAGGTAAAATTATTGTCGCTTAAAATATGCCCTAGTTTTCTTCTTTTCTCTCTCTCTCTCTCTCTCTCTCTCTCTCTCTCTCGTTTTCTGTACTTTCGAAAACGGTCTATGTAAATACATAGACATTTCGAATAATTTCGAAATATGTTGAAGGATTTCAACGAATCTTCGAAACCATCGCACTTCTTTGCTTATAGTGAAAGCAACGATGGGGAGGATTTTACTCGCTCGTACGGTCGAAATGATCGAACGTCCATAATGTTAACCATGACATCGTCCTTCTAGTCCGAATACATGGTTGTATCGTACAACACCACATTTAGTTTTCCATTTTCATAAGCGAACGTCGACATCGGTGCGGACAATACGCTGGTAACGTTTTGGCATTACCGATAAGAACAGAAAATTTACATATCATTTTGAAAATGGACCGTCGAAATAAAGTATCCGCGGTCGTTTCCTGACGATTTTCTCTCGACTTTCGCCTCGAAATTATAGAAAACCGAGCACGAATGATGAAATCAGAGTGAATGAATGAATGAATGAATAAGTGAATGAGAAAGAAGTATACACACACACATATATATATATGTTGGAGGGTTTCAATTCGTCCCATACGTGTCCTATTTGAGTACGGCAATCACTTGAAGGAAAAGAAGGGAAAAAAAGAAAAGGAAAGAAAAGAGACGAAAAAAAATGATGGGCGCAGATTAGAAGGTAGGTTCTACAAATAGGTAGACACGTATATACTTACCTACATACATTGGCGTATATACGTATGCAAGTTAGAGATCTCGAGTCGACGTTCGCTATCGAGGTCGGCCTAACCGAGTTCTCCTCGTGTCTCATGTCGCAGACTCTACGTATGTACGGACAAAAGTCCGTTTTGCTGCAGCGAGAGAAGAGTCGACGAAGGCGTCAACCTTTTTTTCCTTTTTTTTTTTTTTTACCTCCACGGAGATGCTGCGACGTTTCTAGGATTCTCGTCTCTCTGGATCGTCAGAAGAGGCCTCACTCGTTCTCTACATCTCTTTTTCTCGAGAAGAGGAGGACAACTAGAGAAAGAGAGAGAGAGAAAGAGAGAGAGAGAGAGAGAGACAGACAGACAGAATGAGAGAGAGTAAGAGAGAGAAGGAAAGTCAGTACGATCTCCATTGTTAACAGGCGTCAGGGGCTGCTAGGATGCTACTCGAGGAACAAACGCATACTTGTCTCTCTCTTCTCTCTCTCTCTCTCTCTCTTACGCATGCATTTTCTCTGAATATATGCTTACCATGCGCACAAGAAAGGAGGACAAGCTCGAATCTCTTACGCGTCCTTTTCCATACGACACATCGTATTCCGTTTTACGCGTTTGCTTTCGCACCTATCGGATGGAGGACTCGTTTCAAGGTTTTACGCATCCACGTTACGAAAATAGAAGTAGTCAGAGGCGGCCATGTATTGCGACTTCTGTTCGGTGGAATCTCTCTCTCTCTCTCTCTCTCTTTCTGTCTCTCTCTCTGTCTCCCCCTACTCCCTCTTCTCGTACTCTCACTACTCACCCCTGAGTTTCTACGTAAAAGCGACATTAATTACAAACGCGGATGAGGGTCCAAGGGCGGCAGACCGTGAGCTCAAAAGTTTGCGTTCCCCGAGCTTGTAATTAACGACATTTGTGCGCCATTGTCGGCCGTTTCAACAGTGAAACGTACGCGGCCTCTTTCTCTCTTCCGTTTTACTCTTGTCCTTCCACAAGAACGAGAAGAGGGAGGAAAGATAGCGAGAGGTATGTAACCGTCATTGAAGAGACGCATACTTTCCTTTCTTTCTCTCTCTCTCTCTTTCTTTCTTTCTTTCTTTCTTTCTTTTTCTTTTTTTCCTTGGTCGAACACGCTTTTTGTTCCGTCGTTACTTTTTCTTTCATCAGTTTCCGAGCTCCTCGGCGTTGGCAGTAATTTAGCCGTGGCACGAAATAAACCGGCGAGCGTTGCCTTGACTACTCCCTTGACTACGGACATTTCCGTGAGTTTCCACGGTTGCGTTTTTATCGCGTCTGTATCGCCGCGTGCTTCGTTGCAACGACGACGTCGACGACGACGACGACGACGACGACGACGACGAGAACGATGAGCATTCTGCTGCTAGTGCTGTTTTTCCTCTTCTTCCTCTACTTCCTCCTCCTTCACCTCCTCTCTTCTTCTTTTTCTTATTTTTCCCTGTTCTCCTTTCTCTCTTTTCATCTTCTTTTCCATTCCCCTATTCTTTCCCAGATGGTACAATTTTTTGCTAGTCCTGCATTAGAAGGCATGCGTTTTACGAGTCCCGCCATTTTCCACTCGATCTGAAGTAGAAAGGACTGAAAACGTTTTTATTCTCTTGGAATCCATGATTTTATTGATGTAGAAACTCGCGCGGACGACAGAGAGAGAGAGAGAGAGAGAGAGAGAGAGAAAGAGAGAGAGAGAGAGAGGGAGAGAGAGAGCGAGTGAGCGAGAATGTCACCCTCTACTATCGCTGCTGCTTCTGTTAGTGGTAGTAGGCGGTATGCGTTTTAACGGGACGAATCCACAGGTTGATTTTTGCCGACGTCGCTTCGCGAGATAGAGAAAAATTGGTAAAGGATTCAGTGGTAAATTCGTAAAGTCAAAGTTAACAAAAAGATAAAAGGAATATATATATATATATATATATATATATATATATATATATACACACACGATTGTACGAGCAGTTTATTTTTATCGCGAAAAGCAGAACGATATTCTTACGATGTACGATCGAGAGTAACGATGGAATTGATTTTTGCTTTACTCGAAATAAATCGTGAATAGAAACAAAAAAAGAAGAAAAAAGAAAAAAGAGAAGAAAAGAAAAGGAAAAAGGAAACAAACAAACAAGGAAATACTCTTCGAAAAAGGATAGAGATTTGATATCCAGCTTGAAGTTTTCCCAGGATCACGAGGGAAGAGCGTGTTTTCATTGAGAACTGAAACGCAGTAGTTGCAGCTGCCTTTGCCCAGACAACAGTTATACACGGTGTCGTCATCCTCGTCGACATCGTGGCATCTAGTTTTGCATTTGCACAATACTATACAAATACAAATTTTAACAAGAGAGTGAGAGTGTGAGAGAGACGAAAAGTGAGAGAGGACAGAGAGAGAGGGAGAGAGAGGAGCCTTCGGGCGGCTGTACTTCTAGTAATTCTATTGTGTTGGTGGAGAACGCGAGAGAATGCGGGTTTGGTTGGTAGTGAGTGCGCGCAAGCGAGCTATCGCTAATGGCGAACGTCGAAACGGTGTTGGGCTATCGGTTGAGTGAATACGTGCGTATGTACGCATGTGTACGAGTGCGTGTGTGGGTGTATGAGAGAGAGAGAGAGAGAGAGAAAGCCGGTGGCACTCGGTTTCTACGTCGAATGTAATATCGAACGTACCTTTCGACGTAACCTCCTGCCATAACCCGTGCAATAAAGTGAACCGTTACTAATTACATATCCTCTGTAGTCGGTTAATTATCGATAGCGATGGACGGATGAAACATTAATCGTATAACGCTAGTGCGTTGCGTCGGAGTTTAATGGGAAAGTCCAGAGACCATAATCGAATACTTGACATTTCCTTGATAGGTATCCATATCCATAAATCTTAACGTTTTACGAACGATGGATAGATTCTCTAAATTCGTTACGTCTGATATATCAAATTTCAAGCAATGAAATCTATTGTTATATTTATATAGTTAATAGAAAAGCTATACTTTCTTTTCTATCCTTATTTGAACGAGCAAGGTAAGTACGTACCTACGTATCTACACTATTCGGCAAATAGCTTAAGAAATGATTCGGATCAACCTTTCTATTTCGATAAAGAGCGCGATATGGAAGGGTCTAGTACGAAACGAATCGAGTATTCTCGGAGTTTTCTCGCGAGATCGATCGGAACTCGAATCAAAGTGATTCTTTTGAAAGGACGGAGGTGGTAAGCGAAATTGGCAGTTTGCTGAAGCTTCCCTCTCAAACTTTCATCGGTAGACGTAGAAAGGTATACTTTCTTTCGACGTGTTTCGAGATCTTTTCCAACTATTCGTAAAAAGACGAGAAATATATATATATATATAAAGAGACAAAAGAAAATATCCAAGATCCACGTCCAATTTCGACAAACTTTTTTAATTATTCTTTAAATTTTGTAAGTGCTCTACATTCCCTTGGGAATTTGATGTTTCTCCAATGTGAAACGAATCGGCGAATAAACGATCTTCTAATCTCGTTTTATCAACGATACGTGTGCGATTTTTCTTTCTTTTTTATTGTTTGCAAAAAGAAGAAATAAATAAATAAATAAATAAATAAATAAATAAATAAATAAAAGAAAAGAAAAGAAAAGAAAAGAGAGAAGTAAAATAAGATGCCGACGTCGAAGAAAACTTAACTGCTTAAGCGATATCACTTTATCGTTTCGTTGAAGTAATATCGTTAGACGCATAAATTTTAATTAACGACGTATAAGTACGACTTTACCGCAACGAGGTGTTACCCATGGTAAATGGGATGGTTGGTTACTCGTGGTGGTTTCTGTTGGTAAGTAGAGAAACGAAAGGGAATGGAAGATTTACGAGGTTAGACAATATGTCGTAACTTTATCGTCTTAACGATATTATTCGTCATCGAATTCGATTTATCGCGGTAACGAGGTTACAACGATTCCTTTGAATCCACGAGAAATCGTACGAATATAATTTGATAAAGAGTTTATAATAAAAGATCTCTTTCTTTCTTTCTTTCTTTCTCTCTTTTTTTCTTTCTTTCTTTCTTCTTTTCTTTTTTTTTTTTTGTTCTTTTCATTTATTTTATTTATTTATTTCATTTTATGCCAAATCGTTTACGAAAAAGAGAACAATTATTTTTAGTAGATAATGAAATAAGCGAAATGAACAGGTGAATTTGTTTGTCTCGCGATTTTAAGTTTAAAAAAAAGAGAGAGAGAAAGGAAAAAAGGAGTAATAATCGCGTTTTTGTTTTTAACGATAATGAGACATCTCGTCATTCAAAATGAATAAAAAAAAAGGAAAAGAGAGGAAAATACACACACATACACACACAGATATAGAAAAAATGAAAACGTTACATTTTGCGGTAGGGTGCATTGTCGCATAGTAGTTGAAACGCTTTGCTTTTTACAGTAATTAAACGTTCGACGGGAAATTTTGTGAATTTTAATAAACTCGTTATAACGTCGTTGTTATTTTTCTGTTTCTCTCCCTCGATGACCGACTTTTATGTGTATCGACGTTACGTAATGAAATATGATCGAGCGAACTCGTATTTGTTTAACAATAAGATAGATACCAACGGCGATTGCGCTTTTTTGTTTTTTTTTATTATTCTAATTAAATGTTTTTTGATTAAATTAAAGCTTCGGTATTTTTATTTCTATTTTTATTTTCTTTTATCTTTTTTTAATTTTTTTTTTATTATTATTTTTTTTTTATTTTTTTTTTCCTGTTCCCTTCACTTCGTCGTAGATAAAACGTTACGTAGGAAAAATTGATGATCCAATTAATTACGTTATCTCGCAATGATCGTTCGTTCTCCGTTGTAATATATATTGTAAGTCGTCGAATTTTCTGAAAGCGAATAATAATACATGAATACGTATACAACATATATGGGTATACATTAATATTGATAGGCGATCGTTCATTTGTTTTCGGAAAATGTTTACATTTCGAAATTAAAGCTTGCAATTTTAATGATGAGCAGGCAAAAGGGAGCACTGTGGGGATCTATATGTTCGTCCATTAAAAATCCACCCCATACTCTAACGTAACTTATATATATATATATATATATATATATATATATATATATATATATATATAAGTACGTATGTGCGTGTCAGGCTTCCGGCGATTTTTTCTTTCTTTTCTTTTTTTTTTCTTTTTTATATTCATGAAAGAGCGAATTCTCGTTGTCGTCTCTTTTGCGAAACGTAGTCCGGGGAAGTTTTTTGATGGTATGGTGTTATCGCCGAACCATGTAACCCAACAATAACGATGTCGTTTTCGTCGTCGTCGTCGTCAAACTTTACGTGTATAAAAACAAGAAAGAAAGAAAGAAAGAAAGAAAGAAAGAGATAATAAATGTTGTCTATTCGCACGATACGCATCATGTACGAGCGAGCTTTCGCGAATTCTTTCTCTTTCGTTCGCAGACGAGAAGAGAGAAACGATTCGTTAATTCGATCTAACGACGTGTGATCGTGTTGTTCGCAGGGAAACTAGTCGTCGAACGCTTAACAAGTACATTTCCCTATGTATATGGAAAATAATCCATGGAGCTTTTATAGTTGGGGGAGATTTCTCATCCGTCTTCATTCCTCGCGCATTCATCGGATTCATTTAAATTTCCAACGTCGAGAGACGAGAAATTTTCATTCCGTTTTCTCGAAAAATCACATGGCGAACGATCTTCTAAATTGCTATTTTAAATCTTATTGTATATAATTAGTAGATTAATATCTTTGACAAGCGTCCGCCTTTCCACCGAGTCCCTAGATGACTAAAAGTAAATAAGTACATGCGTGTAATTGTATTCTAAATTTACTGTCCGTCTTTGTATGCGTTTCAGAATATATAATACACTTGTCGAAAGACAGGTTGTTCCATCACTGTCTCCGTACTATTTCTGCTTTCTGGATTTCCACGAAATGGAGTACGTTAACAGTAACGCAACCTCTACTACTACCGAGCCGAGCATACGGTATGGTACCGTACGGTACTTTTGCTAACTTCGTTATACCGTAACGCGTTTGCTTTCTCTCTTTCTCTCTTCGCTCGCTCTAAGCCCCCGCAACGCTCTTCTCACTCACCGGTTTCTGCATTCGTTACATCGGTTTGCCTTCGTAGACCTTTCTCCATGGGTGTGGACCATCTAGCAGCATCACCAACGGGACTTTCGTTCTCGTCAGTATGCTAACGCATTCCCCCGACCAACGGTATATCCAACCAGCGAGGTAGGTGCTGGCTGGCGGGAGGTCCGGATGATGGTGATAGAGGATGAGGATGAGGAGGAGGAAGAGGAGGGAGAAAAAAAGATTAGGTAGGCAGATAGAGATGGATAGATGGAGGAAAACGAGGGGTCCATCGCGAACCAGGAACAACCAGGGAGGATGGTCTACGTGGTGGTGGATGCTGCTACGAGTTCTCCGTGGTGATCCAGAAAGGGATCAGAGGGTGTGAGAAGGGAGGGGATCTCCAAAGGGGAGTATCGAAACAGCCTCGGCAATTTCTCGGCACTGGCTCTCGTCATTGTGCACGCTCGGTTATACATAATACATGCGAATATTAGTACGTACCGGCGGGACGAGTCTTTTGACGAGGCTGAACGTCGTTAACCCCGCTTTCACGTGCGCGCACGCGATACTAGGTGCGAGGTTTATGTAGTAAAAAGGGTGGCGGAGAGAGGCAGGGGAAAAAAGAGTTTGATGATACCACCGCCGATGCTGTTGGCGAAGAACGAGATAGAACGAGTACGCCCGCACGTTTCTTTTTTTTTCTTTTCTTTCTTTTCTTTTTCCTTTTTTTTTCTTTTTATCAACCTTCTTCTCTCTCTCTCTCTCTCTCTCTCTCTCTCTCTCTTCTTCTTTTTCCTTCTTCTCGTCCTTTTGTTTTTTACCCCTCTTGATTTTTTCTCCTTCCTACTTTCCACCCTTCCTTCCTTCCTTCCTTCCTTCCTTTTTTTTCTTTTTTTTTTCTTTTTTTCCGCTAATTTTTCTCCCCCTCGCCATTTCTTCTTCTTTTTTCTCTCTCTCTCTTTCTTTTCTTTTTTTTTCCTTTTTTCGGCAGACGAGTCGACTCCTCTCTTTTGCAGGTCTCTCTCTCTCTCTCTCTCTCTCTCTCTCTCTCTGTAGTTTTAATATTATGGTTACATTTTCCCCCGCGGGATAATATCGTCGGTACAAAGTGGATATCGCTTCGCTTCGCTCGGCCCGGTGACTTTGAAAGTTTTAACGTGGACGTTGTAAAATTCTGCTGTACCGTTCGGCTTTCTATCTTCTTTTCTCTTCTGTCTTCTCTCTCTCTCTCTCTCTCTCTCTCTCTCTCTTTTTCTCTATTTTTCCCTCTCTCTTGCCCGACACCTCTATCTATCTACCTATCTATCTATCTATCTATCTATCTATCTATCTACCTATCTATCTATCTATCTATCTATCTATCTAACTTTCGTTCATTTTTCTTCGCGTCTTGTCTAAATGCGAATTGTTTCATATATGTACAAAGAATCGTAACGCGTTCATAGGCTATATTGCCATCTTTTTTTTTTTACTCTTTAATCTTCTTTCTCTCCCTCTTTCTCTCTCTTTATCGTTCATACATGTGCATCCTACGATATATCCCAGGCACAGACAGAAAGATTAATAGAAAGATCGATAGATAGATGAATGGATGAAAACGCGTTTCTCATTCGACCGATTGTATTTACCTTGATCGTTTTTTAAATACTATTTTAATACGAATCAACGTGTGGAGATTTTTTCCTTTGTATTTCGATTTATCTATCTCTTTAGGTTAACGAAAACTATTGGAAATATCTACGGCGAGTCCATACGCACACACGCACATACAGACTATATAAATATCGCTAACGTCAATGTAATATTTCAAGCGTTTCGTGTTTCAAAACTTTCTGTATGTATATTGGGAAAAAGAAAAAAGGAAAGAAAAGGACAAAGAATATGGTGGCAGGTGTTTCAGAAAGGTTTTCGAAAGCTGATCGACACGAGACGGGAGAGATGGGTATCTTTTCAAAGAAAATAATGGCGAATATTCGATACTTATTTTTTCGAATTTTCTACAAACTTTCATATTATATCGTATGAGTAATGAGCTCGTATGAAACACGTTTTATCCGACTGTTAGTGATTAGAGGAGAAACTTGATTAGAGAAACTTGATTATGTTCACTCCGTCATCAACATATTTCAAAAGAAA
>NC_066594.1:7687500-7692500 GCF_905475345.1 Vespula vulgaris
GGATTTAATCTTCCCACAACCGTATTAATTTTAAAACGTTCGTTGGTCGGCGATGTTCACCGTCGAGAATGGTAGGAAGAACGCTGAATGAGGAGAGAAGGAGAAGAAAAAAAAAAGAAAGACAGAATAAGGGGTGGAGGGAAAGAGCGAGCGAGTAAGCGTGAGAGAGAGAGAGAGAGAGAACGGGGTTGGGGGTAAATATCTGTTGCTCGATTCGCGTAAAAAAGACGGCTAATCGCGGTCGAAACGGAAAACGCGAGCTTGTCGCGTTTCGTTCGTATCGGTAGAGAAAGCTTGTTTTAACGAAGAAGGATGATCTCCGACGTTTTTTTTTTATCTTTCTCTTTTTTTCTTTCTTTGCTTTTCTTTTTTCCCTTTTTCTTCTTCTTTTTTTTTTTCTTTTTGTAAAATTTATATCTCCCCGAATATGCTTTAATATCGTATCGCGCAAAAACGTTGCATTTGGGAAAAAGAATGGAAAAGAGAGAAGAAGAAAAAAAAACAAATTTCGTCGGATTAATTTTTTTGCTCCTTTCCCATTGATCAATATCTAAAATTTTGGTAATGTTTAAAGCGGAGAAAAACCTCTCTTTTTCACAATAATCTCGATCGATTTCCATTTTGTCTAACATAGCACGTCTCTCGTTGCGCAGAGAGACAAGGACAAACATAGATGTTGTTTCTCCCGGGGTAGAAATATACTACGGTACACACATAGCTATAATAACGTAATTAATACGGCGGCCGATGGACATCGACCGTTTTTCAATTAGCTTTCATCGATCGAAGTCTATTAACGAGGAGAGAGAGAGAGAGAGAGAGAGAGAGAGAGAGGGAAAGAGAGAGTCGACCAACTACGATGTTGTAACAACGTTGACGAGTACGTTGCAGAGAGATAGATGCCTCGACGTTCGCGATAACGAATAATAATATAATTAATTTCGAATTACTGCGTCATGGCTTTAGAGGGAAACGTGCCGGAAAATCATTGGAGAAATGCGTCCTCTCCTCTCTTCTATCTCTCTATTTCTCTCTTCGTCCTCTATCACATCCACGTCTTCGAAATTAATTTTCCGCAAGACTTTCCAAGACAAGTTAGACGCGTTTCTCCTTCCATCCTTGTAACATAAGAAAAAGTGTAAGAGCAAGTAAATAGATTTGGAATTAGAAAAATGATAACTTTGAAAGTAAAACACATCGAGGAAAACGCTACCTTTTCCTCTTTTTCCTCCGAGTTACTCGTCGAGATTAAAAATTGAAGAAGGAAAAAATAAAAAAAAAAAAAAAAGAAAAAAGAAAAAGGAAACGTCTTCGCTCTTCGTCGTTTTGCGAAGGGGGAGTCGAGAAAACGAGAGAACTATTCCTTTCATGTTTATATGTATAGAGAAATTCATAGCGTACATAAATACATACATACATACATACATACATATATACAACATATATATATATATATATATGTATGTATATATGCAGAGCGCATAGGAGCGTGCGTATTAAAAAGTCCGAGAGGTTTGAAACTTAATATTTACGGCTCGTTTTTCTTCGTCAATGGACGAACCAAGCGATAGCAGAGAAAAGGGTAAAGCGCAAAGCAAAAGGCAAGCCGACGGTCGGGTACTCGACGTAATCGTCGGTACGCGTAATTTACGGCGGGAGTTTTGAAAGTCTTTAAAGCGTTACGCGGACTCAGTTCGCTCGCATTACTCTTACCGGTTGGCTCGCTTCTCGATCTTTTGGTATATTTCTCCGAGACCACCCTATATAACGAACTACACACTACCTCTTATTTTCTCCCCGTCTTTATTTTCTTTATTTTCGTCCCCATTTTTCTCTTTCAATCATTTAAACTTTTTAAATTCAGGTTTTGCACGTTCGATATTAATAGTTTGAAGTTTCGCGCTAATAGTCGATTTAATTAATCATTATAATCGTTTTGAAATAAAACTTGCGAAATGAAGTATCGGTTTATGCCAGGGAAGGCAATCACCGACTTTGAAAAGACACTCTCGCGAATCACGACGATCGATCAATCGACTCGACGAGTTTCTTCGCAAAAGTCTCGTCGTTTCGCGTCACCATCGACGACGACGACGACGACGACGACGCTTTCTTTTCTACCACAGCGAATAAACGACGTTACAAAGTCGACAGTTCCTGTCGACCAAGACGATTAGTTACGCTGATAGCTTACAAAAATTGATAGAACGCCTTCGTAAACTGTAGTCGTCTCGAATAGAAACAACTTTGAGATCGGCAAGAACAAGTAAATTCTGAGAAAAAAGAAAGAAAGAAGAAAAAAATCAAAACATAACATGTCGTATCGGCACGACTTGAAATTTATTTAGAAAATATTCATTCGAACGTTGGAAGAGATGACGCATCGCTCGTTGTTTTGATTTCTTTTACGAGTGCCCTTGTATTTTGTTTAACGTGCGTATCAGTCGTAATTAGATCGTAGCAGGACGAACATCGTACGAGATCGGAGCCTAATCGTAAGTTTTAATTTTCGTTATTAATATTAATTATATTAATACAAGCCAGTACGTATTTTATTTATATTTAAGCAACGTAATCGTTATATCATATATATATAATAAATTATATTATAATACGAAAAGAAACATAAGAAAACGAAATTATGATCTTTATCGAAGCGAATTTACCGAACGAAATATAATTTTATTCTTACTCTGAGGAATCTCTGAAAATTATACAGATATATGTATGTACGCATATATACACGTATATGTGTGTATACATATATATATATATATATATAAAATGCTCGCAGGCGTAAATTATAATAACGCGGCCATCGACGCGTATTATGATTCTATGTTTTCGTGATAACATTTTTCATGGATTAACGGAGGCTGTTTATGCATGCCAACAGAAAAAAAAAATCTCATGGTCCGGAGGCTATCGAACGAATCGAAAGATATTTATAACGCATGGCGATTTTTCGGAAAATTCGCGCCGTACTCGTGTGACTGCGTTGTTTTTCATATATTATATACGCACACATATATATATATACACACACACACATATATACACATATGCGTATACACACACACACATACTATATAGATACATACGAGCTTCAGGGGCTGCGATCGGAAGATAGCAAATGGATTTTCGAACACGATAGCGCATCAGTCGAAGAGAACTACGAGAACTACTCTTTTATATTTATTCGCTCGGTTTACTTTAGCGAGGAGAAAGAAATAAAGTAAGCAAGGAATTTCGCGAGACGCGTAGCGTGCACTTTGAAAATATTTCCACTTGTGGAAATATATATATATAAATGTGTATATAAGTTCTCTAAAGAAACAAGTAAATAGTACAGAGATATCGAAAAACGTAACGCGTTCTGCGATACGTCTGCACGCTTTTTCGAACAGCTTCGAATGAAACGTTCTTCTCTCTCTCTCTCTCTCTCTCTCTCTCTCTCTCTCTCTCTCTCTCTCTCTCTTTCTCTCTCTCTCTCTCTCTCTCTCTCTCTCTCTCTCTCTCTCTCTCTCTTTCATACATCGAGCGATAAACACGAGCTTGAACTTTATCGCTTATCTCGTGACGCGACACAGTTAGCAACGAAATGTAATGGCTCGAACGGATACTCGAGGTCGACATCGGGAATGAGAGAGACAGAGATAGATAGATAGAGATAGATAGATAGAAAGAGAAAGAGAGAGAGAGAGAGAAGTCACGCTTTTCGCTGACGTAATCGGCCGTTCTCGCGACTGTCGAAGCGGTTAACTCTCGTGGTATCGAAATTCCAAGGAGCTTGAAATCCCTCGCTTTCGAAGATTTACATGCGCCGCCGCATTCTCTCGTCCGCTACAACAACGACAACAACGACAACAACGACGAGGACGACAACGAGGACGACAACGAGGACGAGTACAGCTTCGACTTCGACCTCGAAAAGCTCGACGACGCAAACAAGAAGCAATTCGCTTCTCTGCCTTGAGTTTGCTGTTTATGGGACTCCGAGTGGTAGTGTACCACCGTTTGTGCTCTTTCTTCCAGTTCTCTTTTTCATTTTTCTCTTTTTTTCTTTTTCATTTTTTACTTTCTCTCTCTTTCTCTTTTTCTCTCTTTCTCTCTCCTCTCTCTCTGTCTCTTTTCTTTTCCTTTCTCTCTTTCTCCGTCTCTCTGCTTCTATCTTACGCGGAAAACATCCTCCAGCAAACTCAGACGACACAAGGACGAGAACAGCGCGTAGAGACGATAAACGCCTCGAGGCAGATCGAGTTATTTATATATCCCTTTTTCGACGCCGACAAAGCGTTTCTCTACTCTTGCTTTGCGAGCACGAAACGTGACTCTCGAGTGTCGTACCACGTTTTATGGGGTTTCTTCAAATTAAAAGAAGCACGTAGATAGATAGAATAAGTACCTACATATATATATATATATATATATATACACATATACACACACACATTTTATATATATATAATATATATGCACATATATATTTAGATACATGTAGTACATGCATATATACATACGTATATCTATATCTATTATGTATACCTATGAGATCGAACGGTAGATATATTTGACGTCACAGATGTTTAACTTTACTCTGGTATTATAGTTCATTCTAAAAGAAAAAAAGATGGCTACGTCGTAGGTATTCCCAGATCGAAAGAATGAGAGAGCGAGAGAGATAGAAATAGAAAGAGAAAGAGAGAGAAAGAGACAGAAGTGCTTTCACGAAGTCTCCGAGCGATCGTTAAAACGATTCGCGGTAGGACCGCAAATTCGATGCGTTGAATTATCGAGCGATAGCGGAACGCGATTAAAGCGAGCGAAGCGAGCACCGGCCTGTGTGCAATGACGCCACCCGTATGATATATTAAATCATAATTTATGGCATTTGTAATTTCGTCCAAGCTATCGCATTTTCCAAAGCCGTGCGACCTGCCCACCTCCTCCCCCGTTCGGGTTGGTCATAGCAACTGAATCTCTCCCGACGATTCCACGGT
>NC_066594.1:7697500-7717500 GCF_905475345.1 Vespula vulgaris
CATAGGCACTTTTCCTACTATGAAGGGATCGTTGAGAAACTATTCTCTTTCTCTCTCTCTCTCTCTCTCTTTCTGTCTGCCTGTCTATGTCTCTCTCTCTCTTTCTTTTTTCCTTTGGTTTCTTTCTCAAACCTCGTTTCTTTCTTTCTTTCTTTTTTTCTTTTCTCCCTTAAGACATTTAGCTTATAACGTTTCTACGATCGTAATCAAGAATCTTCCGGACTAAGTTCGCTTTTTCTACGAAGGAGCGCGTGCTATTTTTTCGATTTGGTGGCTTGAAATTAAAAAGGAGCGAGCGAGAGAGAGAGAGAGAGAGAGAGAGAGATAAAGACGGACAAGGGTGCACGCGCGTTTAATCGGTTTTCGAATCGGTAGGAAAGAAAGAAGGCCTAAAACACGAGGGTAAACCAACTAAAAATAGATTTGGCCTTAACGTGCCGAGATGGGAGAGTAGTGGGGAGGATTGCGAAGGGGAGGGGGAGGTTAGGGAAGAGGGAAAGGAAATTAAACCTAGATTGTCGAGCGTTCTCCGTAAAATGGCACAATCCGATTATCGAATATTACGCTCTTCGGAAGAGAAAAGAAAAGAAAAAGAGAAACGGTGAGGGGGGAGAGAGAGAGAGAGAAAGAGAGAGAAAGAGTGTAGGAAATGTAAAGCCGATCCTTACATTTCTTTATTTCCTTTCGCTCCCTTTCTTTGACTCTTTATCTTCGATGTTACGATTCGATCACGCGACACTCTCCCTCTCCTACCCCCTCCCACAATATCTTTCAATAAGCCTAGATTTAGCCATGTGAGTCACGTAGCTAAGAACGTATGTATATATACATATATTAACTCTGACATTTATTTAATAATCAAAGAAAATGAATATTTATGTATACATAGATATCTCTAGGTTATATCTCAAATATTTGAAATAGTTATCTACTCGGAAATATTTAATATCATGTATAATTAATTGGTTTGAATGATCGCGTAATTAAAATTTCTGAATGCAAAGCAATGGATAAACGATGAGTTATTCTAAGATTTTAATAAAGGTATTATCGCGAGTAGTCAGTTCTAAGAGTTAGTATGAGAGTTCTTATATGGAAGGATTTCTTGGCAAAAGAGAGAGAGAGAGAGAGAGAGAGAGAGAGAGAGGAGTCAAAGCCGAGATCGAGAAAGATTCTCGATCGACGATTTTCCAGACGTTCGATCTAATCGAAAGTCTCGATAGACGGAATCCGCCTCTCGTCTTTCGAATATCACGCATCACGACTTTTGTAGAGAAGAAAGAGAGAAAGAGAGAGGGGGAGAGAGAGAGAGAGAGAGAGAGGGAGAGGGAGAGTAAACGACGGAGGGAGGCGACAAAGAAGGAGAAGAAAGAGGGATAGAGAAGTTGGCAGAGAAGAGAGGGTAGGGGGAGAAAGTTAGAGTGAAAAAGGAAAAAATGGAGAAAAGGCTCGTTGGGGATGCGTATCTACGCTCGCACTCTCGAAAGCGAATATAAAGTGAAAGCACTCGGAGTGCGTTTCCTGTGTCGGCTTGCGTGTACCCTTCTGTATAAGAGAGACGCGTTAAAATCGAACGGGAGTAGACGTACTATACTCTCCCTTTCTATCGTCTTCCCTCTTATTCTGTCTCTCTCTCTCTCTTTCTACTTTCTCTTTCTTTCTCGCTCTTTCATGCTCATAGTACTTCACGCAGGATAGTCACACTCTTACACATTGCTATACCAGCAAATAACACGCGTGCTGCAAGGAGGGCAGACCGTTTGAAAAGTCCTTAAAATTTAATGCAAAGCTCCGACTCTCCCAACGTTGTACCATGTACGCAATGGGATTAGGCGAAAGGGCTTGTAAAGAGGGTCGGAGGGAGTGGAAATGATAGATAGAGAGAGGGTTGGGACAGTACGGCGGGGAAAGGATATCTCTGGTATTATCCCATACAGAAGTCCGAGTTTGCATTAAACGAGCAACGGTGAATACATCGGTCCAGAAAAAGATAAAGCCTCTCGAAAGCTGTAAAGCTCGAAGGTGGTGGTTGGATACCGTCGCGTCGGTACATTGCGGAACGACTCTGGCTCTGTGTAGGTGAGGTGGATAGAGAGATGAGGACTCGATGAATGGAGACGTCTACTCTACTAGAGGGGGAGGATGAATCCGGGCGCAATGTTCGAGGGTGCGTGGAAAGCGAGGATCGAGATTCGAAAGGTGTGCCTTCGTCCTTTCGTCTCGTTTTCTCTCTCTCTCTCTCTCTCTCTCTCTCTATCTCTATCTATCTATCTATCTATCTACCTATCTATCTATCTGTCTGTCTGTCTGTCTTTTTCTGTCTCTCCTTTTTTTCCTTTTTTCTTCCTTTTTTTCCTGGCAGAGGATCAGATTTTTGATTAGGCCTTGCAGTCAAGAGAGATGATAGGACGTCGAAGATGTCTCTCGAAATTGAAAATCGCGACTGAGGATGATAGATATATATATATATACCCACACACACACACACACACACACACACACACACACACACACACACACACACACACACACACATACGTATGTGTGTGCGCGCGAGTGGATGAGTGTATACCTATAGTATAATTATGTAAATGTATTCTAAAGTAGTAGTACGATTAATTAACCATTCGAAATTTGTATAATAAAATGATCTCGAGAGAAGTCACGTAGAAAGGAAAACTGGCAGAGGGATTAAAGGGGAGAAAGAGGAAATTTTCTTCGTCGACAAATCGACGGGACGTCCTCTCTCTATCTCTCCCTCTTTCGTAGTTTAACCAACGTCAAACTAGCTAGACCCTAGCGCGAACTTTTCACTTCGGCCATTTTAAATGTCTCGAACTTTTCAAATAGGCCGTTTCGAGAGAAGCTCGAAATTCTCTTCGACCATTTTATTAAAGGGTCTATCGACTTTTTAAATGACGCCACGTTCGTGAAGTAAAAAGAGAGAGAGAGAAAGAGAGAGAGAGAGAAGAGAAAGGGAGAGAGCTTTTTTATTCGGACCATTTTTATTACTCTATCCACCGATGGTGGAGATTTTTATCGTCGAAACGACGACTCTCGGTAGTGGCTACAAAATACTTTCTCGGTTCGCTCAAATTTTCACTTTACAATACTCGTAAAGCTGAGAAAAGTTGGCAAGACGATAAGAAAGAGAGACAGAGAGAGAGAGAGAGAGAAAGAAAAGTAAGGAAGAGAGGACCAAAGTCCGATATCAGAGTATAGCTATCCTATAGAGCTTGACTATACGTGGATCCTGATATCGTGGCAGTCCGTGGAAACTGTATATAAGCCGATTACGAGTCGGCTTTCGCATTCTGCCGCGGGACACAATTCCGTGCTCTGTTTCGTATTAACGCGTAAAACGGCACTTGCGAAACGATGTTGGACCGTAACAGAGACGGGTCCACTCGTAGGATTGTTTATTTAAACGACGTCGACGACTACGACGTCGACGACTAGGACGACGACGACGACGACGACGACGTCGACGAAAATTCGCTTTTCGAGAAAATGCTTTTGCGCGTGTCTGTGTTTCTGTGGTTGTGTGTACGTAATAGCAACCAGTTGTTCACCAGTTGGAATTTCACGCAAATATTCGAGATCTCTGTCTCTCTGTATATCTGTCTGTCTCTGTCAGTATCAGTATCTTTCTCTTTTTCTTTCTTTCTTTCTTTCTTTCTTTCTTTCTTTCTTTTTTCTTTTTTCTTTCTTTCTTTTGGGATCTATGGATCTTTGATTAATGCCACTGTGCTTCATCAGGATTGAAAGCGTCGATTGCATTTCCGTGTAAGCACGACACCGGCAAAGACTTAGGGAATCATTAAAGGTTCTCGGCTATCACCTTCAACATCTTTTTGTTGTTTGCTCATGAGAAACCTGCTCGTTTCGATACGTTCTCTCTCTCTACCTGATGTAGTGGCAAAGTAAATATATACCTACACACACACACACATACATATATATATACGTATATATGTATGTATATGTGTATACATATATATATTTGTTTGTTCCTTTCTCGTTCGACAATCTCGATAAGAAAAGAAGGCCAGAGGTTGGATGGGAAGAGGATAAATAAATGATTAGATAAATTTATTAATTTTCTATATAAAACATTACAAGTTTTAATTCTACGATATGAGATACTCTTATCTATCGATAAAAATCGGAAATGAGAGATGATAGAATGCGTTAGCGTCAGGTGTGTACAAAAGATAAATGATAGAAAACGAAATCTTGCTGGTGCTTGAAAGCGGGAGGAAAATCGTCCCCGGTGTTTTTCTCTCCGCAACAAAAAATTCGCAACGCGTAAGGAAAATGACTAACGGGACGACCGCACATACGTCAGGTCTTTTTTTCTCTCTTCTCTCTCTCTCTCTCTCTCTCTGTCTCTCTCTCTGTCTCTCTCTCTCTCTCTCTCTCTCTCTGTCTCTGTCTCTCTGTCTCTGTCTTTCGATCGATTACCTTCGAAATGGAAGCGAGCCGTTTCGAACCGTTCGAATGTTCGGCACGTAGCACGCTTCGCTTTTAACGAGTACAGGAGAAGAATAATTTTAAAAGTTGGACGCTTCCGGCACGGCGCGCCGGGCAAACACAAAGCGAATTTCGAGTTAACGCCGTCGAAATGTTCTCTTGGTTTTACGAATGGCAAAGAAGAGGACGAAACTCTCTCTCTCTCTCTCTCTCTGTTTCTCTCTCACTCTCTCTCTCTCTCTCTCTCTCTCTATATATATATATATATATATATATATATATGTATATATATATATATATGTATATATCTATCTATCTCGCTCTTTTTCTATATCCAGCTCTCGTTCCAACACTCTCATATTTTTATTTATTTTTTAGTTTTGTTTTATCGCCGAACACAACATTTTTCATAGCTAGCTTCTAGATTTTCTTCATAGTTGCTTTTGCCTACGACCCTTTCGCAAAGGAAATAAATCATTTACGAGCGTTTTATAATAGCTAAGCAGATTGTAAGGTCGACTATGTAATGTGCCAGGATTTGGGTTATCCGAGTTTCAATTATCCAGATCTCCGATCATCCATACTCTCCTTCTATCTGTTCTACCGGTTGGATTACTCCTTAACGCAATGAACGAACAGAGAGAGAGAGAGAGAGAGAGAGAGAGAGAGAGAGAGAGAGAGAGAGAGAGAGAGAGAGAAGGAAAAGGAGAGGAGAGGAGTGCCTATGTTCTACATAGGTCGTTCTCCAAATAGCCTCTATTTGGCGTTGGAAATAGCGAATATCGTCAGACAGATAGATAGATAGATAGATAAACGAAAGATAGAGATAGAGATAGAGATACAAGGAGAAAGAGAGAGAGAGAGAGAGAGAGAGATTTATCCTTTCAATGCTTTCACTTATCCACGTTCGATTTTCCTTCGATCATTGATTTTTCTCGTTACAGTTACAAACAATATTCACGTGGATGTAATAATCGAAATGAAGGTAACATTCAGCAAAATATATATATATATACATATGTAAGTTAACTATCTATTTACGTATCGCGATGAACGAAACAATTGAATTATTATCGCCGCATAAAATTTTATTATAGATTTATCCAAAAATTAAACATAGCAATAAGCTGTAATTACGGGGCACAGCGGGGGTAGTGGGGGAGAGGGTGCAAGGGGAGGGAACAAGGCAATATGATTTGTTGTCGCCTCTTCCTCATACGTTCAGTTCGAAATTGTTCATATTCCTCTACAATATGTACGTACATTAATTTATCTTGTTAAAACGTCCAATAAACCGCTCGCGCGAATTTATCGCGTACGTGCTCGCGCACTATCGAAGGACATATATTGTAGTGTGCGCGAGAGTGCAATTCGCTCTCTCTCTCTCTCTCTCTCTCTCCCTCTTACACACACAGATACATTACACACATACACAAACGATCTATTTCTCTCTCTCTCTCTCTCTCTCTCTCTCTCTCTCTCTCTTCGTCTATCTCTGTCTCTTTGCCTCTCCGTCTCTGTCTCTTTCACTATATATGCATTTTCCATACGTGTTATGCACCCGCGCGTGGCATCATACAAAAAGCTCTCCCCCCATTAAAACAAACGTTGAAAATGAGTATTAAGTTAATTTTTGACCTAATAACTCGCTCTTGGATGCAAAAACACGGACGCATAGGATCGGCGATCGGACGAGACGGCACGTTTCTCATGTTTTATTAAAAATAAAATGAATACGGGTAGCATATATACCATTCGTTCGTTCGTTCGTTCGTTCGTTCGTTCGTTCGTTCGCTCGCTCGCTCGTTCGTTCGTTCGTTCGTTGCGATCGAATTCGTCGAAGCGGAAATTCATTCGAATGACACACGGAACGACGAAATGGACGAGCGGGAGCGGTAGAGTGGAGGGTGAGGTGCTGACTGGTTACAGAGAGAGAGAGAGAGAGAGAGAGAGGAAACTGGACCAATCCGATTTCCGATCGAGCGAGAGGTCCACCAAAGATTATTTTCGAGGGATTAACGAACGAGTTCGCGACTCGTTGTAGATCCTTACTTCTGCTTATCGACTCGCTGATCGCTCATCAATACTCGCAAAAGCCGAGAATCTACGTTCCGTTTGCCATAAGCCGTGAGTACCAACCGTGAGAGAATATAGCGTTAAAACGTTAGATTTACGATTGGCTAGTGTCACACACCCCTTCTCTCCCCTTTCATCTCTTCCTCTCTGCCACTCGTGAGTGCTCGGACGGTGCCGCTGTTACTGCTGTTACTATGCTGTTACTACTTGCTCCTGGCAAAACCATAGATTTACGTTTTCACGAGCGACGATGTGTTAATCGTGTCGGTAGAACGGGTAGAGCGCATTAAACTGTTTAGAAGCGACAGAAGTAAATGTCTGATCAATTTTTACGAGCTCCGTTTTTCTTCTTTTTTTTTTCTTCTTTTTTCTTTCTTTTTTTTTCTTTTTTTTTTTTTTTTTTTTTTTGAGAAAAAGCTCGTTGTTCATTGAAAAACTGTCATCGACAGTGTTTTAATCGACGAACGAAATATGATGCTGACTTCTTTTTTTCTCCGACGAATTTACCGTAATTCTTCTTACGGCTTGAGTTTCGTTTTTTCTCTTTTCTTTTTGTTTATTTATCTTTTTTTTTTTTGTTTTTTATTTTTTTAATTTTTTAATTACAGTAGGATCTGCATATTATGCCATTTTCGCGTGGAATTATTTTTCATGAAATATACGTGCTGTTCTTTTTATTTCTTTCTCTCTCTTTTTTTTTTTTTTTTTAATAAGCTGCTACAGTATAACGAATAGTCGAACGGGCATATAAACGAGAATTGTCATCATCCATTAATGAAATTTATTTAATTATCCAGACAACTTTTATGTTCTTGCCCAATGGAAAACACACTTTTTTGTCATACGTTAATTCTATTAAGGAATCCTCGAAAAATATTCTCGGCCGTTGAACGGGCGATTGTTCCTGCGGCAGTAGCGTGTAACACCTATCGTTGAAATTTTAATCGTTAATATACTGATCGATCGCAGTCGCTGATGAGTATTCACTTCGGTAATAATTAATCGGCGAATTGTACGATACGATAACGTGGGCCATGTAAAAGCAAAAATGTACGATTATTGGAAAACATAGCGTGAAACCTAATTAGTCTAAATTAAGCGAACGTTATACGAGCTTAGAAAGTACATTGGAGTTATTATGCAGGTGCATGAACGTTAATCGATTTAATCGATTAAATTACGATTCTCCTATGGCATTACGTTTCAATGTTGCTATCGTTTTGGCTTGTTGATTTGTAAATATTAACATCAAAAGAGATTGCTACTTGTTTAGTAGCATTTGTCGTTATAAGATTCACGCATTAAGTATTCATCGAAATAAATATTGCATGCGCGCGAAATTCGTAGACTTGAAAGGTTTAAATGAAAGAGAAGAAAAGATAAGAACTACGAAAGATATTTATCGAATCGTTGACAGTGATAAATCGATCCGATCGTACATGAATCGAACGAATTGTCCGATTAATTATTATCACGTTATCTTAAAAGCATTAGCAGAAAGTGTATAACGTTTGATACGTACGTGAACTTTTGAAAAGTTCAAAAAAGTCGTATGATGAGAAAAGTACAATTTATTTATTTTTCTTTTTCTTTTTTATTTCTTTTCCCTTTTTTTTTTTCCTTTATAACTTCGTCGATATATTAGGAAATTATACTACAACTTTTTTTTTCTTTTTCTTTTTTTTTTTTCTTTTCGCAATATACCAACGATAAAAGTACAAACGAAAGTAATCTCGGGAACGAGCTTTGCGAAGCATATAAATTTGTATTCTATCGGTATAACGCAGAGATATGTTATATCGAGGTTCCCCTTTTGTTGGATAGTACAAAGCGCTTCGATATGACAAAAGAAACTTGGGAGATTTCCATCGGCGCATTGTCTACTTTCGAAAGAACAAGAGGACCAAAAAGTTGACCGAGCCGTCGTATAACGTTGGAACAATGATGCTAAGAGCCTAACGTCATTCCGATATCATAGCAAACATATCATACGTACATACGTATAGGTACGTACTACATTCTAGATATCTCGAGAAAGTAGGTAAAGTCTTTGTTGGCAAAGTCGATATTTATTCTTCCAATTAATTTACTAATCTAAATACGTATTTTCGTCGTTTCGTTTTCTTCTTCCTTTTTTTTTCTAATATTTCAATTTTATTTTCAATTCGATAGATCATTCATCCGTTTTTTATATATTATCCAATGTCGTAAATAATATTGCTATCAAAATATTTTCAGAAATCGTATGTGTGTGTGTGTCTGTGTGTCTGTGTACACGAGGAATAGCGACAAATAATATGTTTCAACAAGAAAGTTCGCGAATACGTTAGCACGCAGTGAGTTGCGGAGAATAGTAAGCGAGCATGGGTATATGAAGCAGCAAACCTATGGTTGTTTCATTTGGAATTATGTAGGAAACTCCATTACCGTGTTTCGCGCGTGTCGACCGTATCTTCATTATACTTTTGGCTGTTGAGAGCGTTATTCCTAGTCGAATATCTCGAATTCGCGAGTAACTCGCAAATCGGATAGGAGTTCGCCTTCGAACGAGTTAAATTTGACCGGTGAAATGGTGAAAGAGAGAAACAGAGAGAAACAGAGAGAAACAGAGAGGGAGAGAGAAAGAGAGAGAGAGGTTGGTCGAGGGTTGTGGCAGCGAGGTGATCGATGTAAAATTGATCAAAACCGTCGTCTCTTTGTGTTATTTTCACTCTGACGAAATTTGGATAATTAAGCGTGAAACGAGTACGGGCCATTAAACAATACGTACAATTTGCTCGAGTTTTTGGCCGACGGTGGGTCAATGGTCGACGTTTCTGGTGTAATTAACAAGAGACGGTACGAACTCATACGTTAGATTTTTTTAACGATTCGACATGAGTACAAAAGTACGTAGGTTTTGTAACGGGAGTAGGCAAAACAAAGTTTTCCATTTAGTTTCCATTAGTTTCTCTCGTTTTCATTTCGCCATTCGAGAATATTTCAACGAACTGAACTATCGATAAATGGAACTTTGAATTAAAGTATTCAAAAGCGAGCAGAGAGTTATCTGCGCGTCGTTGTTAAATTACGATTCGCGAAGATAGCAGAGGCACTTTTTGTTATGCTCTTTTTTCCCCTCTTCTTCTTCTTTTTTTTTCTTCCTCCCCTATTTTTTCCATCCCTTTTTTTTCTTTCTTTTTTCTTCTTCTCCTCCTCTTTTTAATATTACCCATCTAACTACATTTTCAACAAAATATTTCGAGAGAGAGAGAGAAAGAGAGAGAAGGGAAAAAAAGGAAAAAGAAATAATCGACGTCTTCGAGAGGTTCGCCGTATACGTCGATGTAACGAAGAGAATCGTGTATGCGAGCACCGAGCATATAAAAATTTGATCGTGGTGCTCGTTTGATCGAGGAAACGTTACCTCCCTAAGCTATTCGCGTCACGGATACAGAGAATTACGAGATCGAAAGAGCGACGCTCGTAAAATTGTCGAGTTTATTGATCGCATCCCTCTGCAAAAATATGCATTCGTTGCGGGTAAACTGCAGTCGACGCCTAGCTACGGTGAAGAAGAGACGACGAGAGAAAGGGAGAGAGAGAGAACAAAATCCAACGTATACCGATACACATCGAATGTCTCTTTATTATTAATATGCAGTCGTACGGATGATTAAACGCGGCTTTGCAGTCGTATCGGACGATAATTATTTGCGGCATAGTCATACCATGCCGATTTTCAAAACCGCAATCGACGCGTTTCATACATGCCACTCTCCGATTCTCTTCCTCCCTTCCTCTCTTTCTCCCTGTTTCGAGCTTAAACAAACGTAATCGTCCCGTGTCTATTATATTCTCCTATTCTCTTTCATGCTGCATATCTCGTAGTTTCGTGTTTTAATTTCATGTTAAACAATTCTCGAACAAAGGACATTTTTTTACTCCAATTCGAAGAAAATTTCACGTTCGTTTAATAAATGATATACATTGAACTTTCGTTTAATAAAACACATTTGAACTATATGTGTGTATTTATATATATATATATATATATATATATACACATAGTATGTATATATTTATGTTGTTTAACTTACACACAACAGAGTACAGTACGATACCGTGAAAATTGATAACCCTGTAAAGTTTTCGTCGTTTCGCGAGACAATTTTGGCGATGAAATAAAAATGGTCGCAGAGAGCTTAGCGGTAAGCTTCAAAGGTAAATCGTAGCTTTCAATTCCGGGTGCAGCACACTTTAGAAAAGCCGCAAACGCGAAAAAGCATTTCATCGGTTGGACGATGGAAACGGATCGTCCTGAAAATCGACGAAGGGCTTGACACGTCGACAAAAAATAGAACAAAAGAACGCATATTAAAAAAATAAAAAAAAAGAATAAAAAAAATACCATAAAAAACGAAAAACTACGGAAAAAAGGGAAAGAAAAAAAGGTAAAAATGATTTCATCGCAGAAGGGGGTTCTAGTCTCTTCTTTCTCGGAAGCCGATTTGACGGTGTGTGTAAACGAGAGGATATGCATTTGAACGAACATCCAGGGAGCTTTTTTTTTTACAATTCGAGGGTTGACTAGATCGCATTATATCGTTTCATTTAAAAAGAAAAACAATAACGGAATATATCGTGTATCTACATGTCCATTATTGATATATACCATTAGACTTTCCGGGAACAATATAGGGATAAAACACTACAGAAAGAGAGAGAGAAGAGAGAAAGAGAGAGATAGAGATAAAGAGAAGATTTATTCTATCGAGTAGAACTTTATAACGATCGAAGAAGAACGACCAACTTTCTCCATGAATTCGGCTTATTACACTTTATTCCGATAGGAAAGCAAAAATATAGCTTGTACTTATCGATTTTCACATTTGTGCTCTGCCAGGCTAATGTAAAAGTTACAATCACGAGCTACGTATGTATGTATACCCATACACACACACACACACACACACTCACAAACATATATATATATATATATATGCATATACCGCAAAGAAAGAAAGACGCATACATAAATAAATAGCTCGATTGATGGGTGCTTTGGAATTAGTTAGTTACACCGTCTGCGCGTCGAAAGGTAGACGAGTGCAAAGGGTGCAAAGGGTTAATGCGGTGGCTTTCAGCAAGTTGGCTCTTTCAACGTAAAATATGGAGGAAGGAGGAAAGGGAGGGAAGGGGAAGTATGCGTTACCGTGTCCTTTCACACACAAAGAGAGAGAAAGAGAAAGAGAGAGAGAGAGAGAGAGAGAGAGAGAGAGAGAGACAGAAAGAGGAGCCTAAAAATTCATCATACAAGCACGGGAATCGCGATCGTCGGCCTCGTTTCGTTTTATCCACCCTCCGAACGTTAGAGAATGTAGTAACAGGCAGCAAACCATCCAAGGTCCTTTCTCTTTTGCTCCCTGTTTGAACGGGTGCATCGAGACGAGCAAAGTCGAAGAGCGGGTACGTGGGCCTTGGGGCAGGTTCGAAGTATAGGGGCGGCCACCGCACTGTGGCACGTATTAATGCCCGGACTAGCGAGTAAAACGAATGATTTGTTAGGGTGCCTTAAGCTTCGTTACCGTGGCTTGCTGTTACGGGGAAGGCAAATGGCGATGGTGTCGTGGGAGTAGGAGGTGGAAGAGAAGGAGGAGGAGGAGAAGGAGGAGGTGGAAGAGAAAGAGGCGAAGGAGGAGAAGAGGAGACGAGAAGCAGCACCGAGGGAGATTGTTGAAGGAGAAGGGGAATAGGAGAGGAGAGGACTACGAGACTACGCTCCCGTCTCATCTACTTGATTGCATTGGCCGGATTACAGCAGGGCTTTAACGCATCTCCCTTGGGACGCCTAGCGTGAAAACAAAAAGAGGAACGAGCGCCGAAAGAAGAAAGAGGCGGGAGTGTACGAAGAAGGGAGAGCAAAAAAGAAAAAAAAAAAATAGAGGAGAAGAGGAAGAAAAAAGGAAAAAAGGGGATAAAGGGGAAAGGGAAAAGGACCTGAAACCGCTTCTCTTCTTCTTCTTCTTCTTCTTCTTCTTCTTCTTCTTTTTCTTCTTTTTTTCTTCCATATTTTTTTTCTTCCCTTTCCTTCGTCCTCTTCTCCTTCTTGTCCTTCCTTTTCTCTTTCACTCCCACGTCGTAGTCGTTGTCTTTGGCTTCGAGTGAAATTTCCCTGAGAATAATTTTCACTTCCACCTTCTTCAACCACGACCTCTCTTCTCCCTCTTCCTCTCTTACCTAACGCACGACCTCTTCTCACCTTATTCCTCTTCCTCTTCTTCTTTTTTCATCTTCTTCTTCTTCTATACTCTCTCCGTCCGGTCAAACTCTTCCGTTCTATGAAGAAATCGGACACGCTTGCGGGCATCTGTTAATGCGATATGCGTGCGAATGAACCACGGATTCTTTTTCCTTCTTCTTCTTCTTCTTCTTCTTTCTCTTTTTTCTCTTTTACCCCTCTTTTTTCTCTTCCTTCCTTTCTTTTTTCCCTTTTTTTGAGAAGGGCGAAAATGAGAGAAAGAGAAAGAAAGGGGGAGACAGCGTGTATAGACAAGAGAGAGAGAGACAGAGGAAGAGGATTCGGATTAACTTAACTTTTTAGCACCACGAGCTTTTAAAGGCAGGCAGGACTCAAAGCGCGCGTTGGTGGGACCCTTTTGCTCGCGGATCAAAGCGGATAATCTCGTTATCGTCCTGTTCTGACTAGCCTATGAAAAAGTTGTACGTTGTTGAATTTCATTTGCGAACGGACTTCTCTCCGCGTAAACCCATCGATCGATTGCACCTCTCCTCTTTCTCTCTCTTTTTCTCTTTTCCCGTCTCTTTTTAGTATTCGTTTTGCTTTCCCGTCCACGATTCGCCTCGCTTTTTCTGCGGTTCGATCGACCCTCTTCCTCCTCTCCTCTCTTTCGCCTATATGGATTTAGGTTTGTACCTTGTAGAGTATTACTCGAGCGAACGATAGCAGAGTTGGCAACTTTTAACTTTCCTTTCTTGCCGATTTCGTTCTCCTTAGAGAAGAACATCGGGCTTCAACGGTTTCTATTTTCGATAAGTGAGATTTCTCCAATAGGGAACAGATTCGAAAGGACCAGCCATTGCTTTTGATTAGCTTCTCGACGCTGACATAAGTTTTTTTTTTCTCTTTAATACCTTACTTTAACGCTATAACTCGAGTAAGTCTTTTCTTTCCTTTTGTTCTCCTCTTTCTCCTGTTTCTTCTCTTCCTCTACACTGTGTATATATATATATATATATATATATATATATATATATATATACACATACACATATACGAATATAAAAACGTGAACTTCGTAGAATGGTAATTCCCTTTTATTGTCAAAGTTACGAGTAAACTGTGTCCAGAAATTCTCGCAGTTAAGAGGGAGCTTATATCGTATATACACTATGTCGTTCCATTATACTGAGGTATCTCTTCGGTTTGACCCTATTCTCGCGGCATAATGAAAAAAGTACTTGCCAACGATCTCGAGCAAAGGGTGGAAAACCTACCGACCCGCCACGGCGTTGTAACAAAACTTTCGCGCCATTTTCATGCTGCGATTTTCTCTCGCCGCAAAATCACCCGCGGAACTTTTGTGTTGAAAGCGATAAAAAGAAAAAAGGAGACACAAAAAAGAGAAAGAGAGAGAGAGAGAGAGAGAGAGAGAGAGTGAGAGAGAGAGAGAGAAGAAAGAAAAGTGCAAGAAAGAAGGAAAGAGAAGGGAGAAGAGGGAAGGCCATTAACGTGATATCCGATCATAAATTACCTACGTACATATCGCTTTAACGATCTTTATCACCCCGTTAGACGTAATCGTTCCTATGTTTAGAACCTTTTCAAATGATTTCAAGCGGACTAATTAACGGCAAAAACTATCGACCGAGATGCTTGTGGAATCGTTAACGCGAACCATTATTATTATTCAATTCGTCCGAGTCCTCTTCTTCTTTAGTCATTGTCGTCCTGACCGACCGACCAGTTCGTACGACCAAGTTGCACCACGTTTTAAGCCATAAGACCGAAAGAGGAAGTCGTTTGTCCGAGGATGTCTGACAGACGAGAAGCGATAATGCGCGAGTCTGTCTCTCTATGTCCTTCTCTCCCTCTATCTATCTATCTATCTATCTATCTATCTATCTATCTATCTATCTATCTATCTATCTATCTCCTTTACCCATATCCATCCATCTTTCTTGCTCTCTCAAAGGACAACGACGACGTTGTAAGGAGCGGTGTTTCTACTTACGAGCGCGTTCCAATCGATCGATCGATCGACTCGTTCGATTAAGGCCACCACCTCTCTCACAGCTGTGCTCGCCTACGCGACGTATTAGTGCCGGTATATAGAGACACTATGTACCGTGCTCGAATGTATATACGTGTGTGTGTGTATGTGTACGATATAGTAGCAGACGCTCGTAAAACAGCTGTGGCCGAAGGTTTTCGCGGCAACGAGTGGTGGCACAACTCCGAACGGGCACGTGCCTACGAAACGGCTGCTTTTGTTACGTTACCAAGCTTATGGCAGATGTTGCCTTCGGTGTGTCGACGAGTCGACTCTCGATTATTCGTATGCCCTTCGAGAGAAAGAGAAAGAAAAACCATGACATAGGAAAGCTGTAAAGAACTTGGTCTCGACCCCTTACTTACTTTACTTGCCACGCCACCATGGGTAATTCGAGACAAATTATTATATTTGCCTTTATACGTCTGTATATATGTATGTATGTATGTATGTATGTATGTATGTATGATGTATAACACGTTAACACGCCGTGCGTATCGCACGCATTTGTATTGGTCGGTACATTAAACGAATCACATACCTACATATTTTGCAATCGTCCGTAATACGTTCCCTGCGGAATGCATTCGTCAGAATTCATTTTCGTTCCTCCCTCAGTTTGCTCCAATTTTGTAAAGCTAATTTCTACTGAAAAGATTTATATTAACAGAATCCAATAGAAATTTTTCACTTTTATTATTTCAGTTGAAATCGAACGGGATATTTCCCAACTTGCTCTTGCTCACGTTCAACGTCATAGCGACATTTTTGTGTTTGGTTTTGAATTATCCGGTAGTTTAATCGCGGAGAAAAAGTATGGGATTTATGGCGGATATACATTTTATTAACACCATCTTCCTTTTATAATCGATTTAATCTTGCCGCGCTCGCGAGAATACCGGGATCGTTAATTTTCCGTAACGCAGGAGAGCACAGCCGTTTTCTCTATAAATTTATTCCTTAACTATTCTATAATCTTAAGCACTGTCATGAATCCGTAATTAGCTTAATAAACGGCTCGGTAAGCAAAGTGCTCGTTTTCTCGAGGAATTCGTTACTATCGTATTTAAGTGCGACAGTAGTGGAATAGCTAATAGGATATTATACCTACTATCGTGCTTACTATCGTGACGATCCAAAATAGCGAACGGTTCCTTGTTTTACTAGATGTACAAGAACACAACGTAGACGTTGTTGAAACATCGTTATATTACCATTTTGCTTACTTTTCCTTTTTTTTTTGTTGTCTTCTTTTTACGTGAAATCAATCGACTGAACGAACGAGAATGGTCGCGATTATATTTATTCGTCAAAGTAAATAAATTATCGAATAAGTTGATAATACATATATATATATATATATATATATTTATTTATTTAAAACTGGACTAGTTTTTCATCTCTTTCGAGCACTTAAAATCATGTACATATATATAAATATATATACACGGTATAACAAGCTGCCCTCGCTTTAATGTATCTTAAAACAGAAGAGGAGTAAAATCTCGAGAATATTTCCTCGTCGTTGAGCCACGTTAATGAATCATACAGTTGAACGTAACGAAGGAGAGGAAACGAGGTTGGAAGAGAAAGAATTACGTCTTGGTTGGACGGCTTAATCGAGTCGTCAAAAACGAGAGTGGGAATTTGAAATTCCATCTCGCGGTCCATCACGATTTCATAAGAGAGCGCGAAATGTTCCAACCTTTCCTCCATCTCTGTTCTACCTGTCTTTTTCACGTACACGCATGGAGATACGTAGAAGGGGTATATGAGGCTGCCTTATATACGTACACGCTTATACACATTTACAACGGGGTCGATCGAGGTTCAAGCTTTTTATTTCGATGATGTAAAAAAATATTCGGCCCTTTGGCGAATATCGATCGTTTTATTTATTTATTTATTTATTTCATTTATTTATTTTTGTTTCTCCTTTCTTTTTCACAATAAAATTGCGAAACACGGCGAGGAAAATTGGAGACTCGGTTTGGTAATATAACCAAACGCGAGTAATTCCGTTGAGGATTACGTGCGCGCCCGTGAGAATGACTCACAAAAGCTTCCGGCGCCGTTTGTTGTTGTTACGCGGAACTTTTCGCACTTGGAAATATCTCCTACGTTACGCGTTCAACGACGACGTTGAAAAATGACACGTCTCTTTCTCCTTACTAACCCTCTTCCTCTTAAACAAATACTTATCTTTAAGAAGACGTTTGTCGCAAGCTCTCTCGACGTCTGCCTCTTCGACTCTTCAATTTTACGTTTCCTTTGAGTTTCTTTCTTTTTCTTATTTACTTTTTTTTTCTCTTTCTTTCTTCTTTATCTTTTTTTTTTGTTTTTTCTTTTTGTTTTTTAACGCAGGACGACACGCTCCTTTTGCATGCGTTACTTAGTTGCATGTAATTTGCACGTAATATCTCTGAGAAAACATAAAGGAAAAAAAGGACGAACGGAAAGAAGAAAAAGACAAAAAGAAAGAAAGAGAGAAACAACGACGACTATGAACGAGTTTTGTTCTCACAGTCATCGTTGAAAAGTTCCTTCTAAGCGTTAGATGCCAGTCTAACGCGAGAAGAATCGTTAATGCATTTTGAATTGAGATCCTCCAAGCGTGTTTCAACGAAGCTTCCATCATTTGAAATACATTACAAGACTTCTGCAGACAGTAGGACGACAAACCTCCCCTTCCTCCGTGTTATTATCGTATTAAGCTTTATTCTTATTTCTCTCTTAGACATTATAACGCGTCTTGCATTTTCCTCTCGGTAAATTTAGGAGACCGTTTACACTCTCATACATATATAAATACATACGGTTTGCGATTGTTTTCCTTTTGAAAACGCCTCGTTAACAGCCAACGCGAAGCGACAAGAATAAAGTACTTACCTATGTATCTTTTTCTTCGAAATTTTAAAATTCTCGAGTCCCCCGCGAAAAATACTCTCGAGGGAGTAATGTACCGTGTATCCGCGTAATGGTCTAAGGAAACGAAGAAGAACAGGAAGAGAAAGAAGAAGAAGAAGAAGAAGAAGAAGAAGAAGAGAAAAGAAAGTAAGAAAGAAAAATAGGCAAAAAGAAAAGCCGTTCGACTATTTACATGCATTCTCGTTATTAGAGTAAATCAAGCTTAATTCCCTCGTCGTGGTTACGAAAATGCGGGCCATAGTTTAGCGTTAAAATATTAGCGGCTGGACAGAGAAAGAGAGAGAGAGAGAGAGAGAGAGAGAGAAAGGGAGTAACGGCATACAACGCGTTCTCGTGAAAGCCTGGTCGTGGTTTCGACCAGTAGTGAGATAAAAAGGAGAGAGTCTACTCTCTCTCTCTCTCTTTCTCTCTCTATGGACCTTTTACGTGGCGAGAAGCTGCGGGTTTCAGGATCCATCCCCAACGCCAAGCCGAAAATTTCTCTTCCTCCTCCTTTTTCCTGTTTATATATCGCTTTTCCACCCCTCTAATCTCAGAACTAGCACCACCATCACCATCACCATCACCATCACCACCGCTCTCGCGTATTTTCAGCGTCGGTAAATCCATCGGCCGAGCGAGAAAGCGTTAGATTATATGCGGGCATCATTTCGTTCGTCCGACTACGATCGTACGTCCTGGCCTTTATCTACTTCCTAGCTATCTAATAGATATCTATTCTCGAGATCGAACGGAAACGCGTTTTTTATCTTCTTTTACTACTTTTTTCTTTTTTTTTTCTTTCTTTCTTTCTTTCTTTCTTTCCTTCTTCATCCCACTCTTCCTTCCTTCCTTCCTTCCTTCCTCCTTCCTTCCTTCCTTCTTTTTTTCTTCCTCAGAGAATCGTAAAATATATCAGCGACACTTATATTCGCTCGAGTACCTTCGTCGACTACCTTTTTCGTTTTTTCCCCATTCTTCTTTCTCCCTCGCTCTCTCCCTCTCTCGTTTTCAAACGTCGAAGAAAAGAGAACGGTACGAGGTGGCTAAAGCAGGTGGCACGAATCGTTCGAACCGAACGGAAGCAAACCGAGCGGTGAATTTTTATCCAAAGCGAACGATTCTTTCTTGTTCTTTTTTTTTCCTTTTTTCTTTTTTTTCGTAACTATCCAAGATAGAGATAGAGATAGAGATAGAAAGAGAGAGAGAGAGAGAGAGAGAGAGAGAGAAGGAAGCTTTGCCTTTCCAACGTAGAAAAGATCTTATCGACTAATTGGAACACCGTGCGAGAGGGGCTACCGAGGTTTCCTCTCAAAAGGTGGCGTCTCCTCAACTTTTATACAACTACAGCTTCCTCTTTTCTTCGCGTTAACCGACAGCCACCTAATTACGATTCCTTTTCTCTTTTCCCTTCTCCCTTCTCCCTTCTCCCTTCTCCCTTCTCCCTTTTTCCTTTTCTTTCCTTTTCTTTCCCTTTCTGTCAAAATTACCGGTCTGAACAAACACTCCGAGAAAGAGAAACGTAAGAAAAAAAAAAAGAGAGATCGATAAAGATAAAGAGAAAAATGTAGAATGCAAAATAGAAAGAAACGCAACTAGAGAAAATTATCGTCTATCGCGGTAATCTTCTCTCCCTTTAAACACCCTAAAAAAAGGATTATTATTAGCCTCTATGCGTAGATTTGAAAAGTTAAGGGAAAGATCGATCTACTTCGAACTTTTTTCTTCTACTTCGAACGTTTGTTTTCGAAGAAGGGAAATTGCAACCTAGAAAACGATTCTCTCGTTAAACATAACTAGTTCATGTTGCATAAAATCTAGAGACCTTGAACCGTTAAGAGATCGAAGCATTTTGTGAGTGTTCGGATCGAAGACTTTTATTTACATATTATTTAACGTTTTCGACGACTTTTAAAGATTAAAGAACGATAATGCTCCTCGATGAGATCTTTCGTTATCGCGTCGCTTTTCTTCGGATAACGTCAAAGCGAATAATAAATTAGTTGTCGCTGGTATTGCAAGTAATAAGAAAAAACGATCGAAAATGAATTCGATCGAAATCGAAACTCAAATGAAAGCTTACGAAATCGTTGCGATACGTTTACTAACGTAGCGGTATCTAAGGGTAAAAAAAAGAGTTGCTATTGGCCGAAATCTGTTAAAACTAGAAACTGATTCGTTACGCGTTCCCTCGATCATCCCCTTACTACTCGTCACTACTCGTTATCGTCATCTATTTTTTCTTCTTTTTCTTTCTTTTTTTTCCTATTT
>NC_066594.1:7727500-7785000 GCF_905475345.1 Vespula vulgaris
GCATTCGCGTACGCGGCCCGTTTAAAACGGTAATATCGCGAAATCGTAACGAGCTGCCGCGGGAGAAACAACGTTGCCCGTCGAACGTGTTTTATACCCAGCTCGACGATAAATCAGGGCGTATTTAACCAACTTCAGTAGCGGTCACGCAATAATACACATATTCGGTCGAATCTCATTTCGAGCTATTTTCCATTCCAGCATGTACATGGGTATCGACCTCTGAATATTCTCTCTCCTTCTCCCTTTCAATATAATCGACATCGCGTTCATTCACAAATCGTTTGCTATCGTTCTTTCTCTGATTTTTCTTTTCTTTGTTTGTTTGTCTTTTTTTTCTCATTCCACTTTTTTCCCTATCTCTTTCAATTTCTTTTCATGCTCGACGATATTTAAGAAACGATAGTCGCAATTAATCCATCGACTTACGAGCTTGTAGTTTCTCTTTCTACTTCTTCTTCTCCTTCTTCTCCTTAAAGATTTACCGCTATAAAATTTACAATTTTTTCGTTCGAATCCATTCGGTATGAATCCCGCATCGAGAGGGAAGATATTTTATTCCAATATACGAGCAATTAATCGTACCGTTAATTTTCTTCGTTCGAATCGTGGACAATCGATTACACAATTTTTCTCTTCCACCACCCTACTACCTCTTTCTCTTGGAATCAAAGGAAAACGTTAACGTCGCTTCCTTCGAACCTGTAAAGCTCCTTGCAATTTCCGATTGGGTTTGAACGAACGGACAGGACCGATCGACGGGTGGTGCGGTTCGCGTTCATTCTCTTTCGATTCAGCTTCTTTCTCTTTCTCATTCTCATTCTTATTCTCTTTCTCTTTCTCTCTGTTAATACTCTGTCCTTCGTATTTTAAACGTTGGCCGCTCGAGTCGAGTCCCCACGCTCTATTTTGCGAGTTTTAATTGACGGCTCTAAAAGCGAGTGGCCGCGATATCGAATTTCGAAATACGCGGAGTCCACGAAGAGACTCGCCGTTGTTTTTCCCTCATCTTTTTTTCCACTTTTTGCCTTCTCCCACAAGCCAGCTTTTCTTTTTTATCTTTTTTTTTTTTCCGTCGAAATTAATGCTCTTGGGCAGAACGAGTTTCGCGTCCGTACGAATTTGACGGCGTGTAAACGTGAAAAGCCTGTCGCGTTTATGGCGCAGCTCGACGTTGCATCGGGTACGAAGAGAAAAGAGAGAACGGTCTCTCTCTCTCTCTCTCTCTCTCTCTTTCTGTCTCTCTCTTTCTCTTTTTCTCTTTACGTTTTTCAAAAAATTATTGCCCTTTTTCACGATGCGTTCGGACGTACGGTATAACGATATAAGTTATTGGACAAATGGACAGTTCGATGTAACTTTGACATGACCTGATTTCAAGTTTAATGAAGAACGAGAGAGAGAGGGAGAATATTCGCGGGAAAATTCGAACCGACATAAATCCACGATAACGATTAACAGGAGCATTAACGAATAGCATATTTCCTGTACATACATACATACATACATATATATATATATATACATATATATATACACACTTGTACGTATATGTATATGAAATAGAGAAAAAAAGAGGGGAAAAAGAACGACAAAAAAAAACTTTGATCATTCGAACATCCAGACTGTTTTTTCGCGTGTTTTTGCGAACGAGTAATCGAGAGCATTGCGAATACGCATAAATAACAAAACGCGTTAACAATTCGAACGCGTAACGTAACAGCGCATATTGGATCGGGCAAATGGTAAGAGCAGTGACGACAATTCGAAATCCCATCGTTTTCTTGTTTTCTTTTTCTCCTCTTTTATTCTTTTTATCTCTCTCTCTCCCTTTATTTGTTTTATATATATATATATATATATATATATATATATATATCTGTTTCTCTTAGGTGTGCGGTTTAGTTGTATAGGAACAATCTCGTTCGTTCGGAGCATTTTAATCATTGTTTATCGCGGTTGCGAACGCGGCACATTATGCGGTTTTCTATTGCACACCAGACGTACTTCACTCGCGCGCTAGAGAAACGTGGCGGCGCTCTTGGCCGAGTGCATTTTCGATTGCGTTCCGGCAAATTAAATAAACTTCAAAACCACGCGCTTGCGGCTAATTCGTGTGGCCCCGACAGCGTCGAAGTTTCTATTCGCACGAACGTTTCTGGCCACGACCGGAAATACGCAGGGTGCATTCATTTTTAATTTACGTTGAGAAGAGCCACGCCTCGCGGCTTCGAGATTCGAATACGGATCGAATACGGAACGTTCGCGCTTGCCGACTGATCAAATTGCAATTCCTACGGATCGCCAGAGGAAATAACATTTTACTTGAACGTTCGTATATTTTCGTTTATTTTAGAATGATGTATTCTGAGTTTTACGTTTTTATATATATATATAAAATCTCTGAGTTTTACTTTTATATATATATGTATGTATGTATATAGAAAAAAGATATATATATATATATAGAGAGAGAGAGAGAGAAGAAGAGATGAACTATTAGAAATCTATAGAATAAAATCGGTCGTGCGCGAAAATCACCTTTTTATTAATTATTAACGAGAACGTTCTTTATCGGGCTCGTTTAATTAGCCGACATTAATTTGAAAGAGGTGAATAACCTAAAGTACAATACTTGCACGTTTTACGTCGAGCTAGTCTACTAGTTCCTGGATGCACAATTTCGATTCTACAAACTCAATATAGAAACGAACAACGTTCTCGGTTCGACCGTGATAGGATCAATTACCCAAGCCTCGATAATTTTGATTTCTTTCGCTCCATTTCATTTCTACTAATAGACGTTCTTCCTCATTTTACACCGTCGTTCCTCATCTCGGTTGGTTTCCCGGTAACGACGTACAACAGATGTGCTTCGAATTTGCCGTCGTAGAGGGGAGGAAAGGGAAGAGAAGGGGACAAAAATAAAAGTGACGAAAAAAAAAGAGATAAAAAAGAACAAAATAAAAGGATGCACCAGTCCGTATAACCTTTCGCTACCGAAAGGATTAATATTCAACACCTGTATACCGTTCCCCGTGCTTTGAAAATAGCCTCGTTCTTTATACGTATGTAGGTATGTGCGAAGGTGGGTAGGTATCCGCGTGTAGAGATCGTGCTCGCGCGTTACTGGCGAGGCCTTAGGAATTTCATTTTTCGCGAGACACGACAAAAGCATACTGGATAAAGACGCACGATTCGTACTCCATGTATGTGGTAATACTCTACGTATATATCGACGTGAATACACACACACACACACACACACATGGACGAAGCATGTGGACGACGTCGCATCGTTAATGCTTTTCACTTCGGGATGTATTCGAGCTCTATCTCCCATGCTTCTACCGTTATCGTTCGTTAGCCAGAACGGGCCGAATCTCTCGACTATAAACGAGGTTTGTCCATGCGCTCGACACGGACTTTGGAAAAGCCGCGAATTCACGTCTCCCTGTCTCTTCGGCGCTCGTCGTTACCTATCTTCTCTCTCTCTTTCTCTGTTTCTCTCTATCTCTTTTTGTCACTATCTCTCTTACACCCATACGAACAACCTAGTGAACATTTCGAACATATCGTTTTTGCTCGTCGAAGCGAATTTTTCATCGCTCGGCGATTAAACGGATCTTCATTTTACAGAAATCTTTCGTAATTAATATTTACAGTTTGATCGTTCCTTTTCTTCTTTTTTATATATATACATATCATATATATGTATATTTTTACGGACAAGCTGAATCTCGGATATATTATCTTATCTATGTTTCCTTCGAGGTCAACGCGTTAGTGATTACGGCAAAGAAGAATAAACGATGGTACGAGAGGATTAAATGGTAACAGAGAAACGAGGAGAAGGGAGAAGAGTTGCTTATATATAGGAATGCGTTTTGGTCAACGAGCCTCCACGATGCATCGGCAAACAAGAAGAGAGTGACTCGCGAAGAGCTAACGCTTGTCGGGTTTGAACTCGTCGGTCGTGTCGAGTCTTCCTGGGACAACAAAATACGTTCAGATTCCCAACATTTATCATCGTCGATCGAAAATCGCGTGAGCGTGGAATCGGCCGATGCGATGTTTCCGCTTGGATCGAATGCACTCGACCAATTTTCCACGTTCATTCGTTCGTACGTTCGTGTACGTTCGTACGTTCGTTGGTCCATCGTGTTTCGAAACAAAATCCTTTCTTTTCCCAGCCAAATGTTCTCTCTCTCTCTCTCTCTCTCTCTCTCTCTTTCTATCTCTCTCCTTCTCTTTTTCTTTTCTTTGTTATTCTTTACTCAATCCTACAAGTATGCCCGTTGTAAAAAAGTAAACGTATCGTTTTCGTTGTCCTTCACGAACGTCGTTATCGAATATCGCTCGATCCTATCCTTTCCGGAATTCTTTACGATCGAACTATCGTTCTTCAATATTTGTACTTTTCTTCGATGATGAAAAATCAAATATTAGAGCATTTAAATCGCAAAATGTCCAATGGTCTTGACGATTCATCGAGCGAAAGAAATGTAGCGTTTAACAAACATTTTTTTTTTTCTTAAAATAGAAAATAACAAAATAAAAAAAAAAGAAAAAAGAGGGAAAAGAAAAGAAGAAACTTTGAGACACATATTGGCGTTTCCATTAAAGTTATCCTATTCTGTTTATTCGTCCGATTTGGCAAGAGATCCGCGTGATGTAAACGTATGCCTACATAGCACTATTTTCAAGAATTTCTCGTGTATCACAATGGCGAGCAAATTCGGAACCAAGTTTCCTCAGCTAAAAATGTACAAAAGTATCCTTCCTACTCGAGTATGTACATTGAGGATGTGTGTTCCGAGTTTTCTTGCCACTTTTCCGTAGGAAACTAGTTACGTATTTGCCTACGTATTGGGCCGAGCGTTTTCTTGTATATTTTTAAATAAATCAAAAACGTTATAACGTAATACTTTTATTTTTTCAAACTCGAATACGATATATATTCTATCTGTCTCTCTCTCTCTCTTTCTATACATCGTATATATGTATATTTCATCCTTTCTCAGAGCTACACTGTTATACACCCATACACACACACACAGACACAAACACACGTATATTGCATTCGATGTTTCGTACTTATCGTCGACGGTTAGAAACGCATCGTTGGATGCTCGATGCAACGTGAAAATAAGCGCTCTCAGCATCTTCGCAGGCAAATCTCGCGAGTTAGCCTTCGATTATGTCCCTCCTACTACTACCCCCTCCCACGAGAGAAATCCACGAAGTAGCTCCCCGGAGTCGAACGTTCCGAGTGGTACGAAAGACGACAACGACGATGACGACTACTACTACTACTACTACTACTTCTCTACTACTATAAGAAAGAGATGGAGGAGGAAGAGAAGGAGAAAGAGGAGGAAAGAGGAAGACCAAAGAGGGTACTGTTGCCGTTTACTTGCATTTAAATCGGCCCGAACGACGTCGGTGAAATTTGAATGGCAATGTCCTCGCTAAAATTTGAATTTCTTCTCCCGCCTTTCTTCCAACCCTCTCTCTCTCTCTCTCCCTTACTATCTTCTTCATTCCCTCTTCCTTCTTCCTTCTTCGTCCTTTCACTTTCTCGTCCTTCGGTCTACGACGATGACAAAGACGAGGACGAAAACGACGAAAACGACGACACCCTCGTCGCCACGAACCACCGCTTGCTTTTACTTAAGGAGACACTTTAGAAACGTTTCGTAGTGGCTTTTACGCGACTACTTTTGCGTACGGTCCCGAGATTTTTGTATTTTTAACTATCGACTGGTTTTTCTCTCCCTTCTCTCCCTTCTCTCCTCTTCTCGTCCATCCTCCTCAGTGCACCTTTTGCCACGTGTACGCGGCAAGAAAGGTGTATCGCGTTCAAGAAAAATATTTTCCTTAAAATTACATAAAACGACGAGGGCACGACGATTTTCGAGACGTAAGGGCGAACCATCTTATTCGTTCTTTCTTGGATATTTCACTTGGTTACTATAATCTTTTATCGAGTGAGAGAGGAGGAAAAAGGGTTTTGTTTGGCTCCTTCGTGAATTTTCTTTGGGCTACGTTAGAATTTTTTACATTACCGTACACCACGTCAATCCGTATTGTTAGTGATTCTTTAGAAGGTGTGCGCTCCTACGGGAAGTACTTTTGGAATATTTATCAAAAGGACAAGGGAATAGAATAGTCGATTTGAATGCCTATCCCCCTCCCACACTCTCTTTCTTCTTCTACTTATTCAATAACATCATCGGTGTATACTCTTCAAGAAGTTACCGTTTCAAATGACTCAAGAGTCGACCTAATTAAATAGAAAATAATTTCTTAACCGTTATATAAAAGTTCTGGTTATATCTCTAAATGATATTACATAATAATTATAATCGTTGGGTGATTATTTATCGGCCTTCTTGTTTAATAAATAAATTTTGTCAAGTAAGTCTTGGCTGTCTTTGAAAATGTAAGAAGAATTTCGATATTAGAGGATGAAATACAAGTGATGTTACGCGGGCAACTTAATAGTTAGAATGTTTCGAGATAGAAAGGGATAAAGGAAGGATGAAAGGGAAGCTTAGAATTTCGTAATGCTATGCCCTGGTGAATTTTGAATTCCTCGTATCAGGATCGTTAAGTCGGATGTATGTACTTATGTATAATATATATCCATCTACGAAGCACCCTCTGCTTAAATCGACACTCACCGTTTAGAGGTCCTCGAAGAGGGCGTTTCCTGGTTTCAAAATGAACGAGGCTTATAGGTATAAGATACGTATAGCTATCGAGTATTATGAAAGCTGAGAATAAGTCGGGCTCTTTGGGTCTTCACTTCGAACGGATTCATTTTCATATCTTATTAAACGAATTAGAAAAATATGATTCTCCAAGGCGAAAGCTTTAAACGTTTACAATTTATTTTATACCGTTTACGTATAAGTAAAAAATGTAAACGGGCAATTTTTTGCCTTTAATAAATTATTCCGTTTCCTGTTGTAAGCATCGCGGGTAGTGGGATTTCCTGTGGAATAATTTTTATAGTTTTTTTTTTTCTTGGTAGGTGGGAGCGGAGGGCTTGAGGGGGGAGAGGAGGAGGGGTGGTGACGGGACGAGAGAGGAGAAAGAAGAAAAACAATAAAAGAGTAAAAAGAAAAAAAAAATTGGAAACAACGTTCGGAATTCCACGAGTGGTGAAATACCGGGGAAGGAAAAAAATAAAAACAGAAATTCCATATTTCGTAATCAAACGTAAACGCTCGCAAGCTCTTTCGTTTTGTTCTCGTTCCTTCGCCGGGTTAATTAGCTACGGGAACTCATGAAAAACATGGAAAACGTAACGATATCGTTGGATCAGTCCCGATGTCGCTCGGTAAATACCGAGCTTACGTGAAAATGCGCGAGGAGATTTTTGTTAAAGATGAAAAAGGAGATAAAATTAACTAAAGGGAAAAAAGAAAAGTTGGAGAGAACAGGAAAATCCAGTGATAGCGGATCATGGAAAAACGACTATCGAAACGAGACTATTTTCGAGTTTAACCATTTTTGTTTGATACGACCATTTGTTGCAATAGAGACGGACGGTTTGGTATGTGTGCAACAATATTGCATGTATATCTATAGAAAGGAGAGAGAGAGAGAGAGACAGGGAGAAAAAAAATTCAGTAGCGAACATTTAATTCTGTCAACTTTACCAGCTGGCGACATACACGCACACTTGCGCGCGCGCGCAAACAGATACACATTTACAAGCTTGAAAAATTTGGTTGAATTTTTGTCCTATATTTAGTTCGTATTTTTTTCAACACCATCTTCCCTTCTTTTGGTTAGTTCAGGCGTAGAGCTAATTCGGTTGCAACTCGCTACGTTTCGCGGAGCTTTCATTCTGAATACTTGCCAGGATAGACATTTCATTTGGAAGTGTCCTTTCCGTGTTAATTCGCGCGTATAGTTAATATCGAGAGAACGAGCGGCTGCCAAGAGAACATTTTTTGCGAGTCTGCTTCTTCCCCCGAAATAAGCTACGGGTAAAAAATATATCGTTGATACCGAACGCGTCGTAATACGAGCTCGTTTGTTCGGAGCTCCGGAAAGGCTGTTAAAAAGGAGAAAAAAAGAAAAAGACAATAGAAAAATAAAAAAGAAAAGAGGGGAGACTTTTTACGGGAAGAAATGATATTAACCGACGTACATACCATGCATAACAGAGAGCATACGAAGAGAACTCGTCGCTTTATCGCTACTTTGTTTTAAACATTTTCCAACTAAGCGAAGGAAAATACAAAGGGTTGTTCACAGGCTATAAACTAAAGTATTATAAAAGAGGGTAGGGGTTAGTGCACGTACGAGTAGTTATTTCTTTCCTTTTTCTTCTTTCTTTTTTCTTTTCTTCCTCCTAAGCATTATAGATACGTATGCGTGAATGCACGCATGTATCCTTTTTAAGGGGAGAAAAAATGAAACAAAAAAAGTATACTAAAAAAAGATATATGTAAAACACGTTGCGCCTTTTGGAACGACCCGACTTTCCCCGAACCACTCCACCCACCTCTCACCGTCATCTCCCTCCATCTTCATTTTCTTCGCGAAGAAAATTTACGTTGCGCGTTCTTTTGAACGCGCCATTTGCAATTTTTCTTTGGGTGCAATCTTTCCGAAGGAGCCGACTGAAAGTTGGCGAGGCAACGTACGTCAACTTCTACGATGTTCCTTACTGGAATTATGTTTTAAGTAACGTAGAATATTTATGAAAATAAGGAGCTCGTTTCGCGAGACGGGACAAGGAAAGGAGGACGGTTCTCTTTGTTCGCGTTCGCTCGTGTAAAAGAAATTACCCGAATGGTCGTTCATGAACGTGCCAGAGGGAATACGCCAAGACGAAGAGGTTAGAGGGAGAGTTTGGCGAAAGAGTCTGAATATGAAAAGCGAGAGAGAAAGATACGGTGATTGAGAGAAGACAAAAAAAGGAGTTCAAAGAGCGGGGAGAAGAAGATGAATGGCTGCGATCGAAAAAAATTCATCGATAGAAAAACATCCTAAAGCAAAAGGCGAAACGGCTTATCTCCATTGGTCTCCGTTCGAACGTTTAGTTTTCGAGTGGCGTCATTCCTCTCTTCCCATTTTCTTTTCCTTCGTATACTTTTTTCTTTTTTCCTTCTAGCCCGTTCTACCCTCTAGCTTCCCCGCTCTCTCCCCGCCCCCCTTAACCGTCTAGTTCTCGCGAGGGAGCTTCTCTCGCGTATTCAGAGCGTCTGTCATCTCGGTGCTCCGGGATTTAAATGGAAAGACGAACGAGTTGGCGGAAACTTTTATTTACTTTAAAAAGCGCGGCGCCAGAGATCTCTCTAGCGAGTGTACGAAAGGTAAAATAAAGTTTTTGGCGAACGGAGCGCGAGCGGAGGAGAGGCCAAAATAAGAAAAAGAAGGCGGGGGCGGGGGGCGGGGACGAGAAAGTAGAAGTAGAAGCACAAGTAGAAGTAGAAGCACAAGTAGAAAAAGAAGTAGAAATAGAAGTAGAAGTGGTAGCGACTAACGTTTACCGTAGGATCGTAAAGGGTGATGCTCCTAGTGGGAAAAGGATGTGCAACCGAACGAGAAGACGTAAGATGTAAGGTTATCCTTCTCGATTGGCTCCTCGAAGGATCGTCAAAAGTGAAACGAATCGTTTTGGCAGCCGAGTTATCTCGTAGATTTCAATGGGAACGATGAAACGTCTTGATTTTTTCGTGAAAGTTTATTATTTTTAAGAAGGGGAAGAGGAAAGGGTTAAAGAACAAGTAACATCGTCTTTCGGTTTAATTTATATTTTCGATACGTTTCGAGCCAAATATCGATTCGTCGAATATCCCCGATACCGAAATTAATTTCGATCTCCAATTAATCGGAAGATTCTAATCCGTGCAATCGAATGGATTTTTTTATTTTTTCCAACGATCTCTCTTGTTTTTCGAACAAACGAACAGATAATATCCGGAGGTTGCGTATGTATGTAAAGTGACAGAATAATATAGAGTGGAAAAAGTATTACGGTATATTAATGAATGACGACCATTATAAGCGTTTTAATGAATATATCGTTGGGAAAGGCTATAAAATATAACGCGATTATGACGTCGTCGTCCAGATAGACTTTTGTTATATTCATGTTATATGCATGGAAACATTAGTAGTCTTAAGAAGACGCATGGGTCATTTCGCGACGTTAATACGGGTCGAGGATTCATTAGACGAAATGCACTATGCGACATAGTGCTCGTGCTTTCGGCGATTATAAATTCCATTCATTAGGGCCGAAATAACATGGAATTCGTGTGTCCGTATAGATACGTATGTAAAGTTCGAGATAACATATAAACGAAGGATCGTGATCGTAAAACCATGTTAAACGTGAAAACGTTAAAATCGTTTCAACGACGAAATTTCGTTTCCGTAATGAAATCAGAAGGAGGACGGCACGAGGGAGAAAATAAAAGATATAAATGAAATCGTTTCTTCTTTTGTGGTCGAGGCTACGACCACGAAAAGTCGCAAGTCTGCATGAAACTTAAATACTCGACTTCCTCCTTGCCTTATCTATAATTTATCCGGGTGGTGCTGTGGGCCGAAACTGTCCCGCAGAATTCGTGCTCGCGTACTTTCGACCTTTTTCCCGCTGTCCCTTTCCTCTCTCTCTCTCTTTTATTCTTTTATTCTTTTTTTCCACGTCGAGAAGAAAAGAACACGTTTAAAAACATTATCGCTTCTCACGAGAAAAATTATACGAGCTGCTGGTACCGAGTGAGCGTGATTTTGTAAACTCAATGAGGATTAAAATTCGGACCTCGGCTCGTGTTTGCCGGAGAAACAAATTACATGTATTATGCTCTGTATTTTAGTTCTTTTTTCCTTCCCGTTGATGATCTACGTTGGCTCGTATGAGAGAAAGATATAAAGTGTGTGAGAGAGAGAGAGAGAGAGAGACAGAGAGAAAGTAAACTCGCAAAGTTTCGCAGAGGTCGCATGAATTTTTGCACTCTCACATTTGTTATGTTGTATATACATTTTTGTTTCACTCTCTCTCTTCCCTCCCCCTCCCCTCTCTCTTTCCCCACCCTCTCGCACTCTCTTTCTCGCTTTATCTGTACATCTACTATACATCCACGTAGGTACGTAGTATATCTTGCACTTCGGATAGACGACACGACAGGCAGCCGAAACAACGGCCATGGGATCCGTCGTAATTTTTAGATTTAGTTGCATCGTTCCACGAGCAACGTGGAACGCCATAAATTTACATTCATCGTGATTTCTTTTACAGGAATGCCGCGTATGCTAACGAAAGCCCATTAAGATATTTTATGGCAGAAAAGAGTGAAGGAGAAAGAGAGATAGATAGATAAACAGATAGAGAGAAAGAGAGAGAAACAAACAGACGGATAGACGGACGGATAAATGGATAGGAGTGATTTTACGAAACGAAACGTCCTCCATACATTCATGAATACTCCCCGTGTATTTACTGGTCGAGCCATGCAGACGTATAAAAAATTAAGAAGAGATTCTAGAGCCTCTTTTATCATTCCAGATACGTTCTATTTCGTGTAATTTCGTAGAAATTTGTTGCTCCCGACGTTATTCCCCCTTCCGAAAGATCTCCACGCATAATGAGCAATTTAAGTTTATTATATCTATGTCTAGCTTACATACGTAACAAAGTCCCACTGAAATAATAGCTTATCTTAAAAGTAAAGAGATTCCATATCGACCTTCTCCTAATCGTACTCGTTACACCCTCCTAATTACAGGATATAATTTGCTCGGCCAACTTACCAGATAGAGGAGACTCGTAAAAATAGATAGGAAAAAGTTAACGCTTGGTACCATGAAAAGCAGCAATGTTTTTTTTTTTTTTTTTTTCTTTTTTTCCTATCCCGACTTTTCCTCTTCTAGCAATCCCCTCTTTCCATTTTCTCCAGTCGGGCCAGCTCGTAGATTACGCTATCGATTTTCGTATCGGCCTTAGTCGCGTCGCCATAGTCAGTCGCCATAGTCAGTCGCCATAGTCAGTCGCTATGCCATGCCGATCGTACGGATTTTCTCTCGCTGCCACGTAGGAAAATCCTCTTTCTCGCTCCATTCGATATCATCGCGTCCGGGCACGAAGAGGATGGTATAAAGGCGAGGAAAAAGAGAGAAAGGGAGAGATTTAAGCCACGATCGGACGTGGCTATAACCGGCTGTGAAGAGAGAGAGAGAGAGAGAGAGAGAGAGAGAGAAAGAGAAAGAGAGACTCCCTGCTACGTACTAGTCAAGAGAAGAAGAGAGAAAGATAGACGCACACTAGTGCTTTCGATTTTCCGCGCAATTTTCGAACCCACCGGCGGACAGATGGCCCACGAATCATGTCCATTGTCGTCCAACAATACCCTCTCTCTCTGGCTGTCTTCTTCTCCACACGTAGCTGCTCCTTTCTCGCGGTTCGTGATATGTATTATGGTTTGTGCATATAGTTACATATCTATATATGTATATATATATATATATATATATATATATATATATATATATATATATATGCACAATATATACCTTGAGTATATATGTATACGGATGTAGATAGTTATATGTCTAGATCGCGATGTACATGCATACATGTATATGTATGTGTATATATATATATAGTAGGAAGGGTGAGTAGAGATCATACAGGTGCACGGGTCAGCCCTTGGTACATAACTTCCTCACCGCTAGGACCTTATGTAAAGCCCAGTAGAATGCAGTATATAAGCGACGTTGTATATGATACGTGCGTCTCGGCATGCAGGTGTTACATACACATATGCACCAGCCAGGATATTACCGGTAGGTAGACGCTAGGCTCGAACAGTGTAGGTGGTAGGTAATATTCGCCGATCCTGAAAGCACGTTCGAGCGATCGATCTTTCTCTCTCTCTCTCTCTCTCTCTCTCTCTCTCTCTCTCTCTCTCTCTCTCTCTCTCTCTTGCTTCGATCTCCGTCGCTCTTCTTCTTCGACCTCCTTTACTTCGCACCACCGTCGGTTGCATTCGAAGGTCTACTACGTCGTCGCTTCGACGTCGCTAGGAGAGAAACACGAAGCTTCACGAAGGAACTAGCGAGAGAGAGAGAGAGAGAGAGAGAGAGAGAGAGAGAGAGAGAGAGAGAGTAGATGGTGTACCGTCGAGTAGGTATCTCAACTTACGATTGCCCCGGGGGGCGTGCACAGAAGTGCAAAGCAATCGTCTCCCTACTCGACCCTGTGGCTCTAGCTTCTCCTTACTGACGTATCGGAATACATGTACAGGACACAGAGAGAAAGAGAGAGAGAGAGAGAGAGAGAGAGAGAGAGCGAACGACAGAGAAAGATAGACCGAAAGACAGAGAGAAACTGTTACCCTCCTAGTTTCGTTCTCGCGTTACAGGCAGAGAACGTACGACTTACGGAATTCCACTCGAAGTCGAATACTTTCTCTCGTCCAGCACCACCACCACCATCACCACCGGTACCACTACTATCACCACCACTACTACCACCACCATCACCTTGGGTAATTTTCCTGGAACCTTCCGATCCTCGGACCTCCGTCCCTTATTTACGTCCCGATCCTTCCATGATTTAGGGATAGAGGAGAAAGAAGAGGGTGGAAAGAGGATGAGATCGAAAGGGAAGAAAAATCGCCCATTCGAGCCGTATTCCGTCTAATTCAGCAACGTCAAAGGCTGCTCAAAATCGATTGCTTCAAAGTTCCCATTACGATACATCGATCGATCGTGATAAATCGAATTGGAGATAGACGGTGGTTGTACGGTAGGTACACATGAATTTATCGAAACCGCTTTGGAACCCATCTTCGATCGTGGCTTTGCTTCGACCGAAGCCATCCGTCGATGAGAGGATATATATATATATATACACATATATATATATATATATATATATATATGTATGTATATATACACACACGCATACACACATCGAATATATGCGTCGTAGTCCGCTTATTACGGATTAACGATGATCCAGTTCGAGTCCAACGTAACGAGGAGCGAGCACAACAAAACCACCCCAATGTCGCTCGGAGAAGGGCTTCTTTGGGTGGCGTAAATCGAGCTTACGGCTTTACTTGCTGTGTTTCTACTCTCCTCACCTCGTACCCTTACAAAGCTACGAGAGTTGACGTCTCTCAAGTTTCATTACTTTCTTTGGTTCCCAACGATTTTTATTTCGTTGTTGTTTTAATCGTTGCTTTCGTTGTTGTTACTGTCATTTTATAAATCGATGTGTCGTGGATACCATCGAATAAAAATCTTTAGTTCGAAAGAAATTTTCATTCCTAACAATAATGAAAATCACGAGCGATAAAATGTTATTAGAAACGTTAGAAATTCACGATAGTCTCGACAGAGAATTAAAAGGTATCGTTCCTATCTCCTACAGTAATATGCTGTCAAGAAACACAAGCGAGGTCATCGATCTTCCTCTTTTCCGAGTTAAGTGCTTCTCGGCTTTTTCTCGCTCTCTCTCTTTCTCTCCTTCTCTCTCTCTCTCTCTCTCTTTCTCTCCTTCTCTCTCTCTCTCTTTCTCTCGTACACTCGACGTCCCCCTGCGTCGAGAAACTATACTTAAATCGACGATTATTCGGAACAGTAGCTATCCTGACATCGATCGTAACGTGATTTTCTACAGAGAAATAGAGAATAAGAAAGAAAAAGAAAAAGAAAAAGAAAAAGAAAAAGAAAAAGGAAATGATAAAAGATTTCATTGAACGACCGCGAAATCTTTCTTTTCACTTTCTTCGATGTTAGATAAATATTTATTTAAGGAATCACGTCTATATCAATCATTATTCCATCTATGTTTCTGTTCCAAAGTGACATCGAGTTTTCTCAACGACGCTTAAACTATATACCTACGTCGATTCGTATTCGTTAGCTCCCTTTTAGGACTAACCGTCGCTGGGCATCTCCACGGCAGATCCAGATCCCATGTTTACAGCCGAGCTTAGGTTTACGAGCGTGTCGATCGTGCGTGGAATCGCAAACGCGTCGTTTCGGAGTTAAGAGCGGGATAGGAATAACGATGAGATTAGAAATTCACAGACTCGCGAGAAACGTGCAACGCTGCTTCTTCTTCCTTTTTCATTTTTTTTTTCTCTTTTTTTTTTATCAAAGTCTATCGAAATCTTATAATTGGATTTTGACAACTCGTAATCGTATATATTTATATAACTTACTGCTACTTGAATCGAATTCGACGTTTAATCCTACGATTAAGAGTTGAATGGGATTAGAATTTCATGGAATTGTTATAACAATTTACTTTTCAATGAAGAAAGTAATCATATTAAATTCTTCATTAGTTCGAACGTAACTATGAAATATTATCAGTTTTCGTAGAACGTTAAACTATGTATGGATATTCTTTGCCGTTTAACTAAAATATCGAATTCCCCATTGGTATAAACTGTGGCAATTCGTTGTGTTCTCGCTTCTACTGGATCGTTATAAAGCATATAAATTCGTAGCTGTAACGGGAAACTCGTCGTTATACGTCGGATATACAGGCTTACACGAACGCGATGAGCGCATCGCTCATGCCACGAGAGATATTCCTAAATCAAATATTTGCAATTGTTTGACGATTAATCTGTATAAATATATAAATGGTTGGTCAATCGAAACGTAAATGAACCGATTTGATCGTCTCTTGTTACGTCAGTACGTTATTGTATATTTTAATAAAATAATGCTTCCTTTCTTTTGCTTGCATCTTTTTTCTCCTTCCTCTTCTTTTTCTTTTTTCTTTTTTTTTTCTTTTTTTTAATCGCGAACGATCGAAAAAATTTGTTGACTCTGACTTTACTTTATATTTATATTACCAATTTTAATTAATAACAAATAAACGTTATACCGCTTCCTTTCGATTTTAATAAGCACCATTTATGCTAATTAGATCCGTATATTTAAACGTTGAAACGTTTGCAATTAAATAAACATTACATTGAAACTAATCGAGCAATTTCTTTGAAAATTAGATTAAATTTGATTCAACCAATTCGTTTCCGTGTAACCATAGTTTGAAAAAGTTTATATTACGTATGCGGGGATATACGTATAGATACGTTTTGAAAATGTCATGATTCGTATAGAACTTCAAACAGAATCGAAGAATTCCATTTCTATCAAAAGTTGTAACGAGCTTTTCGCGATGGTGATTGCATAAGACAGTCCCGCGACGATCGTACTGAAAGAAAAACGAGACAAAAGAGGAGAAAAAAAGGCGAACAGAAAAAAGAAAAGAGAAAACAAGGTCGTTTTCATCTTTTTTTTTCCTCTCTCTTCTATTATCTTTTTATCACTTCTATCCGATTTATCACACTTTTGACGATAACGAAGCAACCGTCGAATCGTTCCCTTAAAAAATCTGTTTGATCTTTGTTAACAAATTAACACGATGTCCTACATTTAATTCGAATTCATTTTGCAGTATAAAAATTCGTGCGAACGAATAGAAAAAGAGACAAAGAGAGAAAGAAAGAGAGAGAACGAGAGTCTATTTATGAATACGGTCGTCGTTTTTGCGAAACAAAAATGAATCCGAAAGCGTGTAGTCGAAAGTGAGAGAGAGAGAGAGAGAGAGAGAGAGAGAGAGAGAGAGTAACGGGGAGAGAGAGAGGGAGCGTGCACGATGCAATAAATTTTCGCGGCGTATGAGGCACCGCTTAAGCACGAGAACTCGGCATTATATATCGTGGAAGTCGTTTATCGGGCCGCACCGAAGACAATGGGAACGCGGAAATTATTTATCGTAGAATAATTAACCTCGCGCCTAATACGAGCCACCACCATACCGGCATTCTTGCTTCCTACTAGATAGCATTGTATATACGTATATATACTATACAATATACAAATATATATGTATATATATGTGTGTGTGTGTGGACATACAGATACATATGTGTGTGCGTATATATAGAGTAACTGAGTGCGACGACAACGCGCGATAAAGCGGATTTCAAATTAGAGGAGCAAACTCGGCTGATGGTGTATGGTCTGTGTTACACTGTCTCTCTCTCTCTCTCTTTCTCTCTCTCTCTCTCTCTCTCTCTCTCTCTCTCTATCTTTCTATCTCTATCTCTATCTTTATCTCTCTCTCTCTCTCTCTCTCGCCCTCTCTCTCTCTCCCTCTCTTATCGTCTATTAAACGAGGCTAAGCGCATGGCGCTTAATCGTCCGTCGTATATTTTTCGTTTAGGAGAAAACTGTTAACGGTAGGAAAGGGTAGGGGAAAAGTGAGTGTAAAAAAAGAAGAATAAGAAGAGGAAGAAGGAAGAGTGTAAGGGATAATAAGAAGCACGACGATAAACCATCCTTACTTCTCTCCTCTCTCTCTCTCTTTCTCTCTCTTTCTTTTATATTTTCCCTTTTCTAGCTTTCTTTATTTTATTTTACTTTTTATTTATTTTTTTTTATCGTACCTCAGCAGCACGGCTGCGTTCATTAACAATAACATCTGCGAGAGTGGACGAGAATTTTCCAACGTCGTAGATATCCTTCTTACGCATTACGCTCGACTACAGGGAATTTAGGATTCACAATAGGCTATGAAGGACTAAGCAAGCTTTTATACCAACGTAGAAGCAGAAACAGCAACAGCAGCAGCAGCAAGGACGATAAAACAAAACGTTCGTAAACGTTTGCGATTCGGGACGGAAAAATTCTACGTATCCGTATATGTACTTCCGAGTGGTACTCAACTTTTAATAACAACTAATGTACTATTCCTTTCTCTCTTTCTCTTTTACCATTTTCCCGTTGAAACGTACGTTTGCTTTTTCCCTTTGAATTCTCACTCTTCTTTCATCTTTTTATCGGTAATTAAGGATATAAAGATATAGAGAAAACGGCGAGGTAAAATGGATAAAATTGTACGAATAAATGTCAATTTTGTTATTTGCGAAAACGCATTATACCTTTATACTAAACACATTTTTACTTTTTACTCGTTCAAGTCTGGTGAATTATCAGAACTTAAGGTGACGATAAAGAGTCTCTCGAATAAAAATGTCCGTGTAAAAGGTATCGCTTTCGAGTTCGCCTTGGAAAACTCACGAGCACCTTCATCGTCGTCGTCGTCGTCGTCGTTGTCGTCGTCGTCGTCTTTCGTTCTCCTCCTCGAGAAAAGTCGTGGCTGATTCCGACATTATGCAAACGAGGTGCGACAAGGAAACTTAGTATTTCTATCCTCATTCCAACGTAATTTTTCTCCGAACTACATTTCCGTCTACAAGACGAAGCTAAGGACGAAGTTGAACGAGTAGGTGGGGTTATAAGAGGAAGAGGAGGAGAAAGAGGAAGAAGAAGAAGAAGAAGAAGAATCAAAGTTAAGTGTCTCGTCCTTTACATTCGAGCCACTTTACGTATACAAAGTGTATAACGGAATCCAAAACGCGAGACGGAGAACGTTGTGTCTCGGTTAAACGTTTAAACCTTGAAAGGCCAACTCACTTTCTCTCTCTCTCTCTCTCTTTCTCTATATGTGTGTGTGTGTGTCTGTATATGTGTGTCTGATCTAAGAGAAGCGAATAGTCAGTCAGCTTGAAACGATAACGTTCTTCTCATCGAGAAACGATATCTAATATCATAGGAATTCAAAGCAGCCGTGGATCGATTCGATTTCGGCATCGAAATCGGTCCCGGATGTCCCAAAAATGTTCTTGCTTCATTCTCTCGAATCATTCTTGAGCTCTCGTGCGCCCTGAGACATCTACCTGGACGTAAAGCGAACTATGAATAATTTCATTGGAATTTCAGGACGTTCTTGACGTTCCCGTATCGTATGATATTAGATTGAAAAATCCATGAAAAGAAAAAGAAAAAAAGAAAAAGGAAAAGAAAAAGGTAGAAAAGGAAGAAACACGACGAAAGAAAAAAAAAAGAAATAAATAAATAACGAGTAAGTAAATGAACTTGGCTTGTCACTGTACAAGACACTCAATTCAGAAGATAAATATAGTCATTGGAGAAACGGGATATGGAAAGAGGACAGCTTTTAAAAATTTCGTACCTACTTTCTCGCATTTAATCCTTAAATACTGTCTCGACTGAAATATCAGCCGGTAATAGCCAAGCTTCGTGTTACTACTTTCTCTCATTCTCTCTCATTCTCTCTTTCTTTCTCTCTTTTTCTCTCTCCTTCATCCATTTTTTGTTCTCGTTTCTTTTTTTTTCTAACAATACATCGCACCTCGATATCAATGGTAATTAGTAATCGTGGCAACTATTATACTTACCTAGACAGAAAATAATCAATACGTACTCCACGTGTACGTGTTTAATATCGGCGAGAGAGAAATTGCAAGATTTTATGAAAAATCTATCGACACGTAACCGGTAGTCTATCGAAGAAAGGCGACAGAGATTTATCGCGTGAAGAATCGTAATCGCGAATAAAATATCGTTTTAAATCGTTCGCTCGATCGAGAGATTATTAGAGACGTAGGTACGTATATAGAGAGGTAAATAGATAGATAGATAGATAGGTAGATAGATAGATAGATAGATAGATAGATAGGTAGATAGATAGGTAGGTAGGTAGGTAGGTAGGTAGGTAGGTAGGTAGGTAGGTAGGTAGGTAGGTAGGTAGGTAGGTAGGTAGGTACGTAGGTAGGTAGGAAGGAAGGAAGATAGGTAGGTAGGTAGGTAGGTATATGTAAATCGTTGCTTGTATACAGATCGCGCATAAATCATATATCCTGCATCGCATTATGCTTAAATCGTAAATCACTATACTCCGATCTCACGCCCCCTTTTATTCCCTCGCCATCAGATTCAAACCCACTCACTCAACCCCCTTTCTCTCTCTCTCTCTATCTCTCTCTCTCTCTCTCTATATATATATATATATATATATATATATATATATATATCTTTTTTTTTCTATGAAAACGAAACGAGAAATAGATCCGGCGAATTAAAATATCGACGACAATTCAGAAAAATATGATCAATTTTATAACGACTTTAGGTAACAAGAAGAGGAGAAAGAAATGCGATTGGAAATAACCATAGGATCGTTATAATCCGAGTAAGAAAGTTGTTCGACATTCATCGTAATGATATAACATCGTCAACGAAATAACTGTGTGGAAACATCACGAAACATCGTTCAACTCTCTTCCTCTCCCTCTCTCTCTCTCTCTCTCTCTTTCGGGATCGATCGCTCGACGAGGTTACGCTTCTCGGTACGACGAAGGCTGCGATATTTCGAAGCTGCGAGAGGAGATGCATCCGGCATAAAATATATGCGTTTCCTGAAAGACGCGCGAATACGTGCAGAGTTTCGTGTATCGGGAAACCACGAGAATTTACTCATACGAACAAACTTATGTATCTGTGAATGTATAATATATATATATATATATATATATATATATATATATACACATGTTTATATCCCTGTCTCTCTTTCTCACAGTTGTCAGAACGATCGAAAAATCTTGGAAGCCTTAGCTGTCCGCAACGAAGTCCGGTTGCGGGCTCATACCACATCTATATAGCAAACACTTTGGCTAAAATTCCGGAACATTCTCTTCGGACGTGTCCGTGCCGAAACTATCGAATTAATGGTGTGTGTAGAACGCTCAGGAGAAACGGTATTTCCCGTTGACGATGCCGAAGCCACACCGACTGTCCGCTGCAATTCCATCGAACGTAGAACCTCCCTGTTCTGGTCTCTCGTAGTTACCTCTTCTATTATATTTCTTTCGTCACCGATGCCGACTCTGATCCTATATTATCTTCGAGATAATTATTTCAAACACTCTTGACGATCGAATATTCTGTTTTCTTTTCTTGTCTCTAATTCGATCAAACTAAAATATATTTTATCGAACGGATTGAATAATGCAATTAAAAGTTCAGAGGAATGTACGAAAAGGAGTTTGTTAATCAAGCGTATTCTTTACTGTTTTTTTTTTTTTAAATTCGATCGAACTAAAAAATGTTTCTTCATCGAATGAGTTAAATAATGTAACCAAGATTTCAAAGAGTGTACGGAAAAGAGTTTATTAACCAAGCATATTCTATTGTTTCAGAAGAGTTCACGAAAGGAGGAATCTCCCCAACGACATCACCGAAGCGTTCGACCCTACTCATCGAGGGTGAGTTATTAATCTCGTATCCCGGTGTCTAAAGGTTCTCTCTAAAGTGCTCTTGCCATTGAATCGAAATCGATCCAGCGTGGTTATTATTACACCCGTAGGATGGAAGCGAAAGGGAAAGCCGTTCTTATTTATTTCAGTGTCATTAACGCGCGATCGTTCGACCGAAAACGATCGGAGTGAAAGTAGAAGAACTTTCGTCGACGTACGGAAATTCTAATTAATAATTATACGAGCTAGTTACTCGTAAATATTAAATGAGAATCAAACTACAAAAATGTCAAGATCTAATTGAAATTTAAATCAATGGTTTCATCATCAATTTGACCGTGAACGTTAACTAAGACGTTCTATATAACATTTTCGACGTTTTATAACATTCACAAAGCGAGAATGGATTAATTTGACGAAATTCTACGAGGAAGTAAAAGGAGGAGCGTTCTCTTGGAGTATAACGCACCAATAAGGTAGCTCGATGAAGGGCTCAGGGAGAAGGCCGATAAGGGAGTCAGTCCGCGCCTTAGGGTGCGTTCGTCGAGAAGACGTAGAGAGAGGTAGAGAGAGAGGTAGAGCTAGAGGTAGAAAGAGAAAGAGAGAGAGAGAGAGAAGGAGCTCTTAGCCGGTCCCGCTAATTATTTCGTTCGTGAGCTCCCTACCGATGACGTCAGCTTTCGACTATCCCGTCTAAAAACAGTCTTCGTCGACAAGCAACGCCTTCGCCTTTCCTGCTGCCTCGGTCGTACTCTCTGATCCCTTGCCTGCGTTGTCTTCGGCCTAATGGCCATACACATTGAATATTTTATCTCCGTCTTTCCTTTCATTCATCTCGAGAGAGAGAGAAAGAACGTGAGAGAAAGAGAGGAGAGATAGAGAGAGAGAGAGAGAGACAGACCAACCGCGACGACGACGCTGAATGGTGGTTGGTCAACGAAATCTTCTTTTGTTCTTTCACGATGTGTCAGATTTTTCTTTTTATATCTGGTGTCAAAATGAAAAGGCCTTTAGAAATTAAAAACGTCGCTTCTAACTTCGGTTAATCTCTTTCCTCTCTCCTACGTTGATTGATTATCAACATAATTAATCAGCTAATATAGTCTTTGGACGTTCATCCTGTTGTAATTTTTTTTTCTTTCTCTCTCTCTCTCTCTCTCTCTTTTCCTTTTCGTTTCCTTTTCTTTTCCTTTCTTTTTCTTTCGCTTAGAACGGTGTCTATAAAATCTACATCGCGTACAATTTGCCAGGTAAAGTAGACTCTAACCGAATCTAAAAGTTCAAATTCCATGAACGCGAACCAGATATAGGTATACCCATAGCGAAGAAACCTATAGACGACAATGCAGGAACGCCTTGTGGAAATGGCGGGCGATAAAAGTCTCGTTTACCGCACGATTCGTTTGAATTTTAAGGAGGCGCGATAACGCGATCGATCGGTCTCACTCGGCTGTAGGTTCCTCTTTGTAAACGCGCTTACGCGTATTCTTCAATCGCAGTTTAACTCAAACCAACCGAGTCATCCTTTTTCGAAGCCTTTCTGTTCGCTGCTACCGTCGACAGCCGTTTACAGTCGCGTTACAGATAACGCGTTGGTGATAAATTCGAACGTTGCTTGGTAAAGTTGTTACGCTGATGGAAAAACCGAAAAGTAAAGTGAGAGAGAAAGAGAGAGAGAGGTAAAGAGAGAAAGATTGAAAGAGAGAAAGCTCGTTAAAACCAGATCCTACTACTCAAAGTAACTTTCGATTTATCTCCAATGAAAATTCATACCTTATGAAAATATACAAAAGCTCTTTTGATATTTTCTCTTTTATTATTATATTCATAAAATTTACGGGTAGAGTATTACAACGAAACAAAAGAAACACTATTCGTAAGGTTTTCGTATTGAAAATCTCTTTTGTAAAATTTCATTAAATACATACTATGGAATTCTCTCGGATTATTCAAACCCTACATAATTTATACAACCTGAAAACTGAAAACTATTAATTATTGAGAGAGTGATATTATACTAATAAAAGCATCAATATTATATATGTTATTACAGAATATTAATATTTGTTAACAAAATAGCACCAGTAATTTATTCGACTAGAAATAGATAAGGCATTAAAGAATATATATACTTACACACACACACACACACACACACATACACATACATACATACGCGAACGTGCCAGGGATAGGATTAGAAATGTTATCGCAAAAATTGGAAAAGACGTAAGAGAGAATAGTAAAATTGCGACGGATTCGTTGAGAGTCGAGTATCCTCGGTCGACACGTCGGATATCTTGAAAATCTTCATCGTTGTATAGGGCGTGGTGGCGGGTTGGAGGTCGGCTGAGTGAGCCACCCACAGCAGCGCCCACAACCAGTACTGGCAACAGGGACGCGCGCTCGCTATCGCGCGCTACGACGAGGTCGTTCGCCAAAGCACGAGCCACCTCTAGAGTGGATTCGCCCTTTCTCCCTTTCCCCTTTACCTCACCCCCCTCTTTCTCTCGCATACACCCTAGAGAACCTCCCTTCCCGTATTCACGCGCACGAACACAGCTTCGGGGATCCACGTCAGAGACCACACATTCTGATTAGTGGCAAATAATAGCCGTAACAATGGGCCCACCATCGCAGCGACGGCTCGTCTGTCTGTCTGTCTGTCTGTCTCTCTCTCTCTCTCTCTCTCTCTCTCTCTCTCTCTCAGTCTCTCTCTCTCTCTCTCTCTCATCTACGAGCTTCTCCACGCCTATGTGCATCGGAGCGCGGGCGCGCGCGCACACATCACAGATGGCGTTCCAGCAGTAGCAATCCTTCGTGCGTGAGTATTGCACGCATACGTGCATATAGATGCACGCATATAGGTAGGTGCTTTCACGCGTGCATGTGACTTTGCGTGCTCGCATATGGGTCCCCTTTGTGAATACCGAGTATGAGAGACAGAGAGAGAGAGAGAGAGAGAGAAAGCCTTTGCGTTAACCCCAGAGACACGAGCCAATCAATCCCCGTCTGCTTTCGCCTCCACCCTCCTACGCGAGTGTTTCCCTTCGGAGAGAGAAGTACGGCCCTGGAATTTCGATGATCTTCGCGCGTTGCTGAAGACCTTTTTTCTTTCTCTTCTTTTTCTCTCTCTCTCTCTCTCTCTTACTCTCACTTGTTCAACCCTCGTAGACCCGTAGATCGTCGAGGAGAACGCTCGTTTGCCGATCGCGACTTAGGAGGATCAAGAATATATATATATATATATATATATATATATATATATATATGTATGTATGTATGTATGTATGTATGTATGTATGTATGTATGTATGTATGTATGTATGTATGTATGTATGTATGTATGTATGTATGTATGTATGTATGTATGTATGTTAAAGATAGAGAGGGGAAGAAATATATAAGAAGGGGCGAAATCTTTCCTTTCGAGTCTTTGGATTTTGAGAGGGTGAGAACAAGGAGTAGCGACTTTCGGAAGGTTGCTTTTATTAGGCGCCAAGGAAGGAAGGGCCGAAGGGTGCGAAACGAGACGAGACGAGACCAGACCAGACGAGACGAGACGAGACGAGACGAGACGGTCTACTCCTACTCCTTGTGGTAGATACTTAACGACGAGCGTGAAAATGTCCTGGCCCGTCGCGATAACTTTTTCTTTTCAAAGAACTCGAGTATTTTTTTTTTTTATTTTATCTTCAAACAAAATAAATCCCTGTCTTGCTCGAACGTCCCGTCAAAGTTTGTCATGGTAAATTGTTTCGGTTAAGCTACTCTGACATCGCTAATATCTATTTAATCGTTCTTTATTCGATACCTATATAATTTTATTTATTTAATTTTTCTCTTCTTTTTTCGACTTTCTTTATTAATCTTTTATATTCGTTCTTCGCTTCGATAATTATCATTTTGTTTTATTTCGAGAATAATTATACCTACTTAGCTACCTACCTACCTACCTACCTACCTACCTACCTACCTATCTTAAGTATCGTTGATCAGAGTAAAAGGAGAGAAATATCAAAGTTCGTTCGATGTCACTCACCGAAAAGCATTAACGCCGTCCCGGTTTTAATTTTTCAACGAACCATGACTAACGATCTCAACCGTATCTCCGTCAACGTCGTCTCTACGTAAGTACGTACTTCGAACGTCGAAAATTTCGCATGGAATATAAAATATATATCTGGATAGATTCAACAACTCTCTTTCGGAATGTCAAGGTCGAGGTCTAAAAGATAACAAACGTATTTCTATCCGAGATTCTGCCGAATAACAGAAGCTTTCCATATTTAACCCGAAGTAAGGGATGAAAGAAAGGGAAAAGGAAGGGTGTAAATGATGAGAGACAGAGAGAAAGAGAATAAAAAGGAAGGAAAGCTAGTTCGGTAGTCGAATCGAGGTTAAATCCACGATCCAAGGTTAAGGTTAATGGTCGAAACGAATAGAGGGATTTTCGAAGGGGAAAACGGTCTTTCCAATTAGGAACAAACGGAGGAGAGATAGATAGAATAGGAAGAAGAAAAAACGAAGAGAGAGAGAGAGAGAGAACAAAAGGCGGTAAAAAGAAAGAATAAAAGGCGACAAGCTCGTCTTTATCTAATCTCGTTCTCGAACGTGAGTAAAAGGAGAAAGAGGAAAAGCAAAAGAGTTTTCTGTTACTTTTGTGGCGAGTCTTTTGCCTCTTCGACTACATGTTTTTATTTTCTCTCTCTCTCTCTCTCTCTCTCTCTCTTCGTTTTTCCAAAAAGAGAACAACGATCGAAATTACGGTCATTTTCTCTGTGACCGCACAGCTGCCTTATTGTACGTATGTACCGTACATATGTATGTACGTATGTATGTATATGGAATAATACGCGAGAAAGGAAGAAAGAGAAAAAGTTGAGGGAACGGGAAAGGATGAGTAGTTAGTTGTGTGCGAGGTTCAGTTTGTACCATGCACTTCGTTAAACGTCACGTGTACTTCTTCGCTACACGTCACTCCGTCCTCTCCGTCCCATACTGCTCTCGAGACTCAAACGCAGCTGGAGGGCGATAAGGTGCACGACCTTATTAAGATCGTTGAATTCTCTATCGTTTCGTTCACGAAACACGCTACTCGTCTTATACCCAACTAATCGCCATGTAAGACGATTTTTTAAGACGATACACTTCCTTTTTTCGTGTTTTAACGTTACGTCAGTTTTTTTTTTTTTTTATTTATATATACCATGTACTTGATATATACGTATATATCTTTGTAGCTATATAATACGAACTTACTTACATATCCAACTATCTATAGTGAAACTTCATATACCGTTTCATAGTATCAGGTAGATATACACAGATATATACGTGTTTCCGCAAGAGTTCGATTAATTTTTAAACAGCAAATTGCGTATCTTGCGTTAATCGATGCGTTCTACGGAAATGTTTACCGTACCGAACACATTCGTGCTTGTTACATAGGAACAAGCGCTGTTTGGAATAATCGATATTATTGTTATTTGCTCTTCCGTTAATCGATCGCTTAGTTAATCGCTGCTAGCATAATCAACGTCCGTACTAGGTGTACCATGTATTGTAGTATACACCTGTAGACACCAATGTAACTATATACATATACATATATATATATATTTAATATATATATATATATATATATATATATATATATATATATATATATATGTGCATGCGTTAACTACATACGTCCTATTTGATATGAAATTCCGAACGTGACCTAGCAAGTAAAAGTAACGTAATAGATTTCACGAGAGAATATTTAAAAATCAAGGGGAAAGCCGGTCGAACGATAAGTATGACGGAACTTCTCTTCGTAGTCGCTCGAAACAGCCTTTTCGATAAGGCGATAATAGGAAAGACGCGAACGCTAATCCTTCAGGAAAGTTAGCAAGACCGTACTAATCGATGTTGCGAATTGGTAAAAGTTTCGATCGAGCCACTTACAGTTTCGGCTTGCTAAAGTTAGCCTCTATATGACTCCTTCTTTACCTTCTACGAACGAAACACAATAATGTGAGTAAATAATTTATTGATTAAAAGGATCGAAGAAAAGGAAATAATACTTTTCTCGTCGCGAGAAAAATTTCGATATTTTCTCGATATATTTTTCCACTCGATGGCGGACGATACGTTTTCTTCGAGAGTTCGAATGCCAACCGAGAAAGGCGATTGTATCGATGCCGTCTATCACGAGCGGATGTGAAAACGATTATCGAATCATCGATAACGCGATTTTCCTGGCCACTTCGGTGCACGTCAGCCACACGCTATCGGACTACGTGTCCTCGAAAGAATGTATATGTATGAATGTACGTATGTATCTATGTATGTACGTATACACGGTGTATATTGATATATATGAGGGAGAAAAGAGGATATAAATATGTCGAAAGAAAAGGATAAAGTAGGCGACCTTGTTAATAAAATTAAGTAAATTATAGATATTATCTTATAGACAAGGAGCTTGGTCTATAGATTCGCATTTGACCGATATCGATCGCTGACTTTCGTATCTCGATCTGTATTCAACAAAATCGTTACGTTTTCTCCATCCCGATGATCACGGTTGAAAGCTTCGAAATATGATAGATTTGAAAGAGAAAAAAACAAATTTCGAAGAGAATAAGAAATATCCTTTTGAATTTTTTCTCTTTCCTCATCTCTACCCTTGTCCTCTCTTCTTTTCTTTTCTCTACTCTCGTTATTCTCGATCGATTCGATTTCACGCGAAAAGACATTAATCAAGTCGAACGAGCGTTACACGCTAAAGGGCTTCGGATTCGAAGCGATGGCGATGGAAAATGTTCACCGTTAAAATCGAGCATTGGCATTGCCATCATATGCCTCGAATGCCTGAATATAAGCGAATTTTCACGGTAAAAATCATAAATACGCAATAGTCTCTCTTGGCGTTTATTAAGACGAATCGCGGCTCATTTCGTCTCGTCTCGTCTCGTTTCGTTTCGTTTCGTTTTTACTCGGCCGCAAAATCGTGTCGGGCCATTAAACTTTCCTTCTTTCCTTCTTTTCTTCCTTCCTTTCTTTTTTTCTTTCTTTCTTTCTTTCTTTCTTTATTTATTTCTTCTTGTCTTTTTCCTTCTTTCTATCTCGTAGACGTGGTAGAACCCAGTAATATCGCTGACGTGTCGTTAACGTTGCCGCCCCCGATTCAAAAGTTTTCTTTAAAAGTTCTTCGAGTGGTGTGTATACGTCCTTCCGTCCGTCTACCACCACTTGGTCACGATCGCGTGTTACCCACCTTTCTCTCTCTCTCTCTCTCTCTCTCTCTCTTTCTCTTTCTCTCTTCTATCATTGTAACGCTCTACGTAAAGAAGCCAATGCGCATTCCATGCAAAACCGTTTCCGGAAGTCGACCCTAACTCTCACGTAATTTATTTACTTCCCAACTTTTGCGCGAGCCGCGTTAACGTATATATATATATATATATATATATATATATATATAAACTATATATACATGCATGCATATATATATATATTATATATATGTTTGTATATAGTTGCATACATTCGTCTTTGGTTCCGTTGGAATAATTCCAACTCTCGTCCGTCTAGACCAACTTTCACGAAAATTCTTCGACATTTTTTTTTTTTTTTTTTTTACAAATATAAGTTGAAGGAACGAAGGAATTTTTAATAATCGTCCTTTTTACTTTTGTTTTTTGTTTATTTCCCTTTGCTCTTTTTTGCTTTTTTTCTCTAAATCTACGCAGATCTACGGAAAAGTATCTACATGTTCGACGAATATATTCAATTAATTAGCCCGTCAATCTGTCACGTTCAGTAAGCTACGAAACGTTCTCTAATAAATCGTACATCATTGTAACTTTGAAATCTTGTCTGTCATTCGTTCTGTATTCTGTTTTCCTCTGCCGGCGAAAGATCGTAAAGTAAATTTAACGAGAAATCCAGAACAACGGAGAGCGTCGACGTTACTAAATAATTCTTCGTTCCGTCTGGCAAACTTTGTTCTAGAATCGATTGGTCGATTCTAAAAACGTCATCTTTCTTTTATTTATTTATTTTTATTTATTTATTATTTTTATTTATTTAGCTTTTACGTTCTTTATTTTCTTTTTTCGAATAAAATCATTGAAAAAGACAAAGTGGGAGAGAATAAAAGGCGTTCGTACTATTTACAGTTAGCCGACTATTTTCTCGTATCGAGGAGTTTATGGTGATAGGAACGACGACTGTAAAAAGTCGATTGTGTTAACGTCGATCGTCGGTACCGACATAAAAACGATTACCGAAACGTCATTAATACGATTTTCCAGTCGCACGCTTCGACGTACCTACGCTAGTACCGGTCACCTCAATCGCCTCGCTGCGTTTATTCATTGATTTTGTCACACTTCTCGAAAGAGATGGACATAAAGGGAAGGCTTTTATTCAAAACTCACACGTAACTAACCACATACAATATATTTCAATCGCATCAATCTCGTAAACTCCGATGAAAAGTTTCGTTTCATTCTTTTTATTATTTTTTCCTCCCCTCCTATTTTCTCTTCATTATTTGCTTTACCGAAATAGTAAACAGCATCTTTTTGCATCCTCCGGTCGAGAATATTTTAAACGCAGTCACGCACGCACACGCACATACATAGCTACGTATATAAATTAAAAAACCTTATTGAAAATAGGAATAAGAGCAAGCAGGAAACATTATAAATCTTTGATAACGAACGAACGTACGAACGAACGTACGAACGAAAACATGAAAGAAGTTGTACGATACTGCGTTGCTATAGAATAACTATATCGAAGATATACATATATACATAGAAACGAAGTTACTTACATGCCTGTATATTCGTATAGGATATTTATAACGTGCTTAAACAATCTCGCCCGGAGCTCATAAAATTTTCTCCTGCGACTATTCCATTCAGGTACACCCGGAAGTGTTTACGTCGGTGTGCGCTAGTCGACGACGACGTTCGTTTGCTCTCGTTGAATGAAAGATCGCGAGATCGATCGATAAGTCGGCAAAGAATCCCGTAGAAATTCTCTCTCTCTCTCTCTCTCTCTCTCTCTCTCTCTCTCTCTTGCGTACGAGGAGCGCGCGGAGGGGAAATAATTACGTGTACGAAGAAAAGCTTCGTCGAAGAGGAAAAAAAAAAGAAAAGGACGAAGCTGAAAAGTGAGGATCTGTTATGTTCGTGGTATACTTCTTTTCCTTCTACTTTTCTTTCTTTCTTTCTTTCTTTCTTTCCTTTTCCTTTCCTTTTCTTTTCTTTTTCACCCCTCCTCGAGCCACCCAAACTCCACCCTCTCCGTAGGATTATCACGCCAAGATATGAATGAGAATTCGAAGCGTCGGGGCTTCATTCGTTCCCTTTCTTCTTCTTCTTCTTCTTCTACTTCTACTTCTACTTTTTAGTTTTTCTCGTTTTATCTCTTTCATTGTTTTTATCAGATATCTCGTTCGCTCGTCTCCTTCTCTTAATTTCATTGGATATTTTCTTACTCTTATATAAGCGTGTTTTATACTCGTGACTGTATTATCTCTCTCTCTCTCTCTTTCTTTTTCTTCTTCTTTCTTTCTTTCTCTGCGTATCTGTCTCCATCCCTTTTTTCATTCGTTAGAGAATATTTATATAAAACGTACTTTTCTATACAAGTAGAACGTCTAGACCGATTATCAAATACATCAGGGAATGATATCATCGATGAATATCTCTCTCATCGTCGTATCCGATTTCTCGAGAGTCTATAGAATCGAAGTTCTGTTGCATCTTGCATAATTAACGTCGAAAGTATACATCGTGGATCTTCGATCGTGAAATCTATAAGATAATGACGTGGGAAAATTCGTCTAGATTCGCAGCAGTTTGAATTATCCTCGCATCGAGATGGAAAGGATAATGACTCTATTGAAACATCGCCAGATTATATAAATTCTTTTCAATTGAGAATATCTATTCTTATTGCTTCAACGTTTATATTGAATAATCAAAGATTTTTCTACAAACAAAAATTTCTTTTTATAACATCGATTAATTGGCATTAAGCGAGCAGTGATAATTTAATTGCACCGTCTATAATTACATTCTATATCTTAAATACGGCAATGTAGATCTTAACTATATCCGACAAGTCGAAATATGTATGTACGCGCGCTCGTGTGTGTGTGTGTGTGTGTTACATTACTGAATTAGAAAGGAGCTGGTATTGCTATAGATAGCATCTTTGTTCTATATCGACAGAAGTACTCGGTCGAGGTGGGAACCCACATCTTCCGACCACTCTCCAAAGTCAATGAAGTTATTTACTTGCATAAAACATGCCTCGCATTCTCTATCACTGTCAGTTACAGAACAATTTCTCTATTTCTCGATGCCTCGGTGATATAAGTTAATCACACTGTATTACCGTTAACCACAGAGTTTAACATTTTTTTTTTTACGGACACTCGAGAAATGAAAAGAGAAAGAGAAAAAGAGACAAAGAGAGAGAGAGAGAGAAAGAGAATGAGATAATAACCAGCAATTTCTTCTTTCGTTCCACCTTCAACCTTTTCTCCGCTTTAATTCTGCATCCGCTTATCCGCTATCTAGGCTACGCTTAGCGTTATCTTCGCCTAGTTCCTAAACTTTTCCGCTCTTGACGCATGAAAGAGTGCTATAGTAAAAGTCATAATATCCGTCTAAAGTCAAGGTTGATATCTTTATTACGATGCTACCGCGAATAATACGGCCTCTAATTCAAGCACGGACTCTTGGAAAGTTCGCGTATAATCGGCTCTATTAAATTCGTTAATCGATCCATTGTAACCCATCTTTCTCAAGACCTTGGCTATTTGGCGGATTATAGATCTTATAGTTGATATCTCCTATTACTTTGCAGAGATAAAGAGAGAGAGAGAGAAGAATCATTACTTCGCATGATTAATCTCATAGTTATATTTTTCTTTCGTTACTATTATACCATCTTCTTTATCTCTTATTCCTTTTCTTTCTCTTTCTTCGTAATATCTTGTATTAGCTATTATAACCACAGATTCTATGCGATATTGTTCTTAGAGAACTATCGTCAAGTTCGGTTTGCTTTTCAACGTAAATGAAACGTTTCCCTTTCGTCCTTCCTCTCCTCTCTCTCTCTCTCTCTCTCTCTCTCTCTCTCTCTCTCTCTCTGCCGGTCCTCTCTCCTATCTCATCCTCCTCTTCTTTCCTCGTCTTCACCTATCTCCTATCTCCCGTTGTAGCGCTTTCTCAAGCGCAGTTAAACCCTGACAAATATTTAGATACCGCTTTCTCGAACGTGTCAGAAAGGAATCGCTTTACAATTCTCTCTTTCTCTTTCCGTCTTACTAATAGACACTTGTAGCAAATAATAATAGCATCGTCTAAATTCGTCAAAATTTTTCAAGCAAAGTTTCACATATATGAATCAGGAGCAAGCGAGAAAGCAAGCAAGAAAGTAACCAAGTACGTACTCTCGTGTGTCACAGTAGTCATATGATTTAAAAACAAGCTCGTTCCCTTTGTCCCTCGTTAAACGACTCCCGGAAATATGATTATCCTAACAATCGCGGTTACGATCGGAATTACGGGAGGAACGTAATCCACGGTCTCTTCTTAATTAATCAAATTAGCCGTGGCTGGCTGCTCCGTTGGCTCGTGCGCGTGTGTTCCATGAATTCGAAGGCTCGCCTCTCTCTCTCTCTCTCTCTCTCTCTCTCTCTCTCTCTCCCACACTTTCCAGAATTAATACGAAACGGAAGTCTCTCAATGGGCGTTATATCGAGCGACAGTGACAGAGATAGAGAGGTAGAAAGAGACAAGAGAATGATAGAGAGAGAGAGAGAGAGAGAGAGAGAAAGTGAGAGAAGGACAGGTAGGTGATACATACGTGCAAATGGATAGACAAAGACAGACTGATAGATAGATGGAGATGAAGATAGAGAGAGAGAGAGAGAGAATAGCTAGTTATTAAATTCTACGCTTGCGTCGTGCAACGTCAGTGTCAGTGTGTCGTCGTTGTCGTCATCGTGCGTGCGTGCGTGCGTGCGTACGTGCGTGCGTGCGTGCGTAAGTGAGTGAGTGCGTGCCTAAAGGTAATTCCACGACGCGGATAACCAGGCTCGTTGCATTAGGTGGTAGATTTTGCTGTCCGTCCGTGAGTTCACCCCCCGGCCGATAATCATCGTGATATACCCTCTCTCGCACGCCAACGACCATCGCCCTCGGCCTCCCGAGTATATGTGTATACGAGAAAGTACCTGCACGTGACGGCAACAGTCCTCTTGGCTACCTACCTATGTACGTACATATATCCAATACATAAAGGTACCTACATACATATGTACATACACATACGTAGGTACGTAACGTGTTCTCTACAAGTTTAACTCGGGGTATCGTGAGCAAAGAAAAATGGCCGATTAGAGGAAGCATAAATTATAGTGAATTTTGGCGGGCAACCTATACTTAAGAAGTATTCATTCTCGTCCTTTTTCTCATTCGAATGGGAATGACTTAACAATTTCTTTTTGCTTCGATTCAATCACCTTTTCCTTTATTATTTTGTAATCAACGTTAATGTCGAACTTCTATAAGACGAGTTACGTCATTGTTTTGATCATGCTCACGGTTACTACGCGTTTGTAATAACGTAAACTCGAGAGTTCCTTTTTTGTTTCTTTTGAATACGACGCGTACGAAATTGTTTTTGTTTATGAACGATATACATATTTACTTACTTACTTACTTACTTACTATGTCCGTTTTCTCCTCGAGACCTCGTGAACCTCGCTGGCAGTTTCCTTGGTGACTCGGTCGTGTACACAACCTTCGTCCTACGAGCTGTTCCTTTTTCTTCTTTGGTAATACAACGCTTACGATTTTACGTTACACCGAGCGAATTTAACGGATCATTTCGTACGTAAGCTGAGAACGAAGGTGGCGAGGAAAGTGTGGTACTAGTAATAGTAACAGGAGCTGCAGTAGTAGTGGTAGCTGGAAAAAGAAGATGTATTTTCTACTTTTACGATAGCGTACGATAAAAGATTAAGATATTTGCGAGAATGATTGTTCGGCAAAATACGAATCGTACGTACATACGTATATATATATATATATATATTTGTATCTATCCTTATCGTAAACATTATTAATATCTTATTTATATTACGGAGGATCTATATTAAGAGAGATTTAGTAAACCAGTCAAACTTTCGTTTCATCGAATTTGTTCAACTCGATAACACGGTATTACGAGAACTCTAACGAACGTACAATTACGTTTAAATCGAAACGATCTTGTTCTCGCCAAAGTTTCTTCGAGGTATAAATACATGAACGAGCATCGTTCACCCGTTATAACCACTTTTGTGATATAATAAAGTGCTGATTGTGGATAGTAATGCGTCTAACGAAACGTTACCGGTCATTTATAGCATGGTTTAGTTATAAGACCGAACAAGCGCAGTTACTCTCATTCGGTGAAGTCTGTAACAACTAAGTGCAGGAAGGAGAGTTACTATAATACACCTCTACTGGACAAGCAGCAGCATACTCGCGTCCTTCATATGGATATACGTTTCTATCGTTAACCTTTTATCTTTTCTCTCTTTCTCTCTTTCTATTTCTCTCTTTCTTTTAACGACGTTCGATGCATCGCCGAGAGAACGGCACACGGTTCACATTTGTTTTCCAAACTTTCTCGTTCCATGCTCATTAATTGCTATCCTTTCTCATACTACTATTACTACTACTACTACTACTATTGTTACTATTACTACTATTAGTATTATTTTACTATCTTACTACTACTATTATCAATACTATTATTAATATATTATCTTATATAAAATTATTCTATAAATCAATACTATTATTATCAATACTATATTATTATTAGTTGGTAATAATGGTAGTTTTTACCATTATTATTTATTTTCTACTACCAACATTCTGTAAATTCATTCATTCTTTTTCCATTCATTCAACTAATTATCGATCGACATAAAATCGTCAAATCTTACGTTAGCAATTTATTTATCGAACAACTTCCGTTCGAACATTTCCCTTGTATCGCTCGTGTCAAAATTATCAGAATTCTTCACTGTCCTCGTAATTACTTTACCCAGAACCGATATTTCGTTTTATGTCCTGTTATACCGCAAGGGCATTGCAAGTATAGGAAGGAAAGGGTGGGGAGAAACTCCCGAAACTCCTTATCGTTCTCCAGGGAGGACGAACGTCCAACAAAGGTTATCGGTTATCAGATCGTCCCGAAATGCTGTTCTCCTCGTTCGAATTTATGGAAATATGAGAAGCAACGGCGAGAGGGTGGAACCAGAGAGACAGAGACGGAGAGAGAGAGAGAGAGAGAGAGAGAGAGAGATTTTTTTTCCTTTTTTTTTCTTCGTTTGTTCGTTCGAATTTTCTTTTTCGTTTTTTGTGTTTTTTTTTTCTTCTTTTTTATTTCTCCTCTTACTTCTTATCATTTTTATTACGAGAAAACAAGAACGATTTAGAGTTTTAAATCACTAATCGTTTACAAACGACAAATATTTCGTCGGGCTTGAGAAAATGTAGAATTTAAGAAGCTCTCACTGTTTTCGAAAGTATTTGAAATATAACGGGTGGGAGAATAAGTTGAAAATGTTCGTCGAAATAACTTGTACAGTTTCGAAGAAAAGTCGTTTGATACCCAGCAAAAGGTAGCGTGCTAACCGAAGATTAATGTATTTTTAAGATGGATATTCTTATTTTGTACGTTTTATTTCGCATGTTAAAAATAGTCGAGTATAATCCAAGTGACTTGTTTTACAATAGATGGTTCACCCGGTATATTTTCTACGGGCGACACTCGGCCGTTTTCTTTAAGAACGAGAAAAGAAAAATAAAGATATAGAGAGAAATCTCTCGAGAAGATTTTTAACAAATCGACGAAAGTTTTTTCGAGTACGATGCTAGACCGTACAAAAACTTGGAACGTTAGGGAAATTTACGAGCTGCAGTTGCGTGCATATTGCAAGCGCGCGAGATTCAAAGATACGATTCGATTTCGAGTTTCTTTCTCTTTCCTTTTATTTCTTTTATATATATATATATATATATATATATATATACATATACATATATATGTATGTATGTATGTATATAGTAGTCGATCTCGACGTCTCGAGGGAAAAGTTTTTTCTTTTTTTCTTTTCTTTTTTCTTTTTTTTCTGTTTCTCTCTCTCTTTTTTTTTTTTTTTTTTTTTTTTAATGGAAACGAAGAGCTCGAGCTAATTTTTTTCCACTTTACTCGCTCGTTACTTTCGAACGAGATAACGGCAAAGTGGTAGTAAGTACAAATCTTACAATACCCATCTACTCCGTTTATATACATATAACGTACGTTCAACGAAATACCAGTCTCGTTGTTGCGTGTGTTCTCCCGTTGATCTATGTGCCGAGTACGCGTTATTACACAAATTTCCAATGTTCGCTTAGCAATATCGAATAAATAAAATTCTCATTAATTCTCGAGTCAAGATGAATGATATTTCGAGACAGCGAAAAGGTACGACACTCGAGTACGATCTGTCACGAGTCACGCAGAGGAAAAAAGAAATAAAGAAATAAAGAAATAAAGAAAGAAATAAAGAAAGGAAGAAAGAAAAAAGAAAAAAGAAAAAAAAAGTGAGAGGAAAAGAACATACCTACGAGTCACAGACCGTCTCGAACGACTTAATCCAACAAAAGCCGACTAGGATCGAATGAAAACGTTAACATCGAACTCGTTTTCCCAACAATGCTTTCCTTTCAGAAGGCACCTTTTCGATGACGTTGTCGATGGGGGTAAAGTGTAGACCCGACAGGTCGTATAGGGAGTAGAGAGGGGGAAGGGTCACAGGGTTTACCCACGAGGAAAGGAATACATCCTGATTTTCGCAAACATGGGTTCGTGAAAAGCGAACGTAGGAACGTAGGAACGAAACGAAACGAAAGAATGAACGAAGTTGCCACCGTTGCTGTTGTTACCGCCTCCGGAGACGGAACGGTGTGCTACGAAAACATTCGCACGGTCCATGTGTAGGTGCGTGTTTCTTTGTGCGTATTTATCTATAACCTGTGAATTCTAAATGCGTTCGTGTGTTTGTGCGACTCGTTCGTGCCGTCTCGAGCAACGGCAATCGCTTTTCTTGGAGCGAACCACTGTGTTTGGTCTGATTTTTGACATCACTTCCGGTAGTGTGTGGAGTTGGTGCTGGTTCACTAACATTCAGTCCCTCTCTCTCTCTCTCTCTTTCTCTCTTTCTCTCTCTCTCTGACTTTAAGATCCAACGTAGATTGGGCAGCAAGAACGAGCTGTTCGTGCATGGGGTTTTACGGTTCTCCTTTGTTTGCCGTTCTTATACAGTAGGTACCTACTACGTTCCTTCACGTGGCGCAAAAAGGACGAATGCAGAGGAGGAAGGAGGAGGTTGGTTGACTGGGTGGAGAAAAGGACACGGAACGTGGTTGAAAACTTAACGCGAGATATCGAACGTTCAACAACCGCCTCAATCGCAGCAACTTTCATCCGGCGAAAGAATCTTGGCAAACTTTCCTATAAAATGCCGGAATTACGTTACCACCCCGTACGGGCAAGCTCCTACCGTCCATGGTTTTGCTCTCGATTCTAGCTGCCGAAGGAGAAGGAGAAGAAGAAGCAGAAAGAAGGAAAGGAGAAAAATCAGGACGCCAATCTTTTTCTTCTATTCCCCCTTCTTCTCTTTCGTACCCGATCTATATCGTTTCCGTAGCTTTACAACGTTTTTAATGGGCATTCTCTCTCTCTCTCTCTCTCTCTCTCTTTCGCTGTGCTTTATGAGTGGAAACGGGCAGAATAAGTGTTCCCAGCGATCTCGAAGTATCGTATAATAGATAAGCCGCAGTTAAGAGACTTTCTCGTAACTCGTATAGAAATTTTCGCGTTAAGAGATTTACGAATATAATAAGGTTAATAACGACGACGTTATTATCAGGAAACAATACCATTGGGAGTCTCTCTTTCGAGGGAATAGTAATTGTTGTTTATTTATACATTTATCTATGAGTCAAGGCAATGTCGGTTGTTATTATTATTGTATTTCTCTGAAACGTTCGATATACAATGTCTTCTCGACTGACGTCAGAGATGTGTAACACATCCATGTAAACTAGAGCGGTAGTCGCACTATTCGCGATTAGCCAAGGGAATATGTCGAGGAGTTCTCCCTCGCGTGGAAATTTCGCAAGACGAGAAGGGCTCCGAGGGTTTACACGGAGAGTAATTGCCATCGTCGCCGCCGGTGGACGACGCCTTTATGGCACGACGGTAGCGCGTTGAAGGAGATGGGAAGTGATGGAGGACGAGAAGGAAGAGGAGATGGGTGGAGAAGGAGAAGGAGAAGGAGAAGGAGGAGGAAGGAGGGTGGCGAGGGCGAAGGCATCGAGGGTGGCGAGGGCTAAATTGTCTCCTCGTGCATTGCCTTCGGTTAATACGCGCGATATTAGACGCTTTATTACCACCATTACCATAATTCTGTAATCGATACGCGTCAAGCAAGGAGCTCGCCAATTTCGGATACCGGATAGCACGTAAGAAGCATCGAGAGACAGAGAGACAGAGAGAGAAGAAGAGGGAGGAAGAAAAAGGACAACATTTACGGGGGTTGAAAAGGGAAAGCAAAAAAGATGATTCCTTTTCTTTTTCTTTTCTTTTCTTCTTTTTTTTTGTATCATCTTCTTCGCTGTCCGTCCAGTTTCCTCTCTCTCCCTCTCTCTCTCTCTCTCTCTCTCTCTATCTCTCTCTTTTTCGCTAATATTCGTAGCGCGATCGCGCGTAATCACGGCATTGTTTTTTTCCTCTGACTCGAGAAAACGAAAAGAAAGTAGAATGAGAAGCGAGGTAGGGTAGACGAGTCAAGAAATGGGAATGAATGGACGAATGAGAGAGAGAAAGAAAGAAAGAAAGAAAGACAAAGCGTAGCGAGCGGAATAAATTCCAACGTGGGGTTTGCATAAATAATCCGAGAATATTCGGCTGGGTTCTTCTGTCTTAAAGTTAGACGTGTATATACCTAACGTTCGAGTTTATGTATATGTATTATATATGTATATACGTGTCTGCTGTTATATGTGCAAGTAAGTACGAGCGTCAAAGTTACGCGCAAAGATTTTCCCACGAATTTCCATGCACACCACTGTAAGACCGACCGTCCTCGAAGCTTGTAACGAAGCGTACGCTTCGTAGTAAATATTCTGGAAGCGGAGGAGCTTCCAGGGGTAACCGGTGACTCTCCTCTTCTTCTTCATCTCTCCTTCTCTCTCTCTCTCTCTCTCTCTCCTTTTCTCTTCGCGTAATGGTAGCTCTTATTCTTAGAAGAAGCTCGCGCCGGCCTTTAGGACGCCGTTGGACCGTTAAAAATTTACTACAGTTTGCTCGTTTCACAGTGAAACTTTTCGTATCCGCTATAAAGTCTAACAACAATTACGAGTTTCACGGTTTTCTTATCGCTCGGAAACGGGCCGCGTGTATGCGTGCGAGCACCCTTTTCTTCTTTTTCTTCTTCGTTTTCTTCTTTGCCTTCTTTCTCTTTTCCTTCCTCTCTTCTATTCTGTATCGTTTGTTTTCATCTTCCTTTAGTTTCGCTGACGTATTCTTCCGACGAATTAATTCTTTCTCTTTCTCTCTCCCTTTCTTTCTCTTTCGCTTGAACGAGTGCTATGAATTTAATGACAACTCGCAGAAAGCCTCTTTTAACTATCGCAAAGCTTTCGACGAATAACGCGTCGTTTTCTTTAACGCCGGCACAAAATGACGTCCCTGGGTCGGTCGAGAAACGTTAATTGGATTCGACAGCGTCGCTAGCTCTCTCCCTCTCTTTCTTTTTCTCCCACCTCCTTGACGTTAAAATTATCTCTAGAACGAGCATAAACTTTGCGACGTTTCCGCTCGCGTTTATTCGCACCTCGTAATTCCTTTCTCTCCCTATAATTAGAAAGATCCGGGAGAGCTTTAGATGGGGAAGAGAGAAGCTTCGTCGAATTTGTTACCGCGTATTATCGAGTAGGTCGACGACAACGAACGAACGAACACGACGAAAGAGGTGTTAAATGAAAAGGGACAAAATTCGAGGATCGGGAGTGTACAGCCGAGTAGTGTAGGAGCATAACTTACGAAGCGTAACCTTAGCCTTGAGAAATCTAGATTTAGCTATCGACGCCCTTCGGTTCGTTCGGTTCGACGATACGGACTTGTAAAGTCGCTATTTATGCGCTGGCTCTCGATTCATGCATTTCTAAGGTCGAACGTATCGATTTTCAATTTAGTTAGGGAATTCCGAATGGTAGAAGAAAGGTATATGATATATCTATCTGTCCTTCTCTATATACAGATTATATACGTACGTATATTCTTCGAGCAAAAGTATAAACGAGTAACGTTAAGCGTTAACTAAACGCCGTACTCGATGATAATGAAAAGAGTCGGCAACCTATAAGACATAGAAAAGTATGTACGAGTTGCGCGTGTTCGAGGACGAGAAATGGAAGAAGGACATCTCAAACTCACCAGGCAAGGAAGCTGAAAGTTCGAGAACCGAAGGAACTTAATTACCAGGTGAAGGAGACAGTTTGATCGTCGTTCCAGTTGCGCTTTTTCTTTACTCGAGATAGGCGAGTTTAATTTATCGTGTACTTTTATTGTTGTATCCCGATGCAATTAAATACTTCTCCATGGATAAACTTTTAATCGCGGACTCTTCCGAGAAACGTAAGATCGACCATACGGAAGGAAGATCGTTCCTCGAGCTTCTCATTTTTTTGTTCACCCTTCTCCCCCACCCCTGCCTGTATCCCCCCTCTCTCCCTCCAATTTGTTTCCCTTCATTTCCACGCCCTTCGTTCTCTTTTTTGTTTTGATTTTTTCTTTCTTTCTTTCTTTCTTTCTTTCTTTCTTTCTTTCTTTCTTTTTTTCTCCTCCAAGAAGTTATCGGTTTGGCGTACGTTCTTTCGAGCATTATTCTCGAATCGAAGAAAACTCAGAAAGACGCTTCATTGAAGAACGTTTTCTATGTAATCATCATCATCTTCTTCTTCTTCTTCTTTCTTCTTCTTTTTTTTCAACTTTCTCTCCAAAGAACTTTAGTTGGAAATGACACTTTATCGTTTCTCAAGCTAACAGAGTTTAATACACTCTCTTGTTAGAACTCGATGAATGCTCCTGTTTAGAAGAAGATAATTCGTTCGTCGAAACGAACCGGTTCGATCGAATCGCCACTTACATTTTCCACGAATCTATCGTTCCCCTTCCTACATCTAGTTAGTTATATATCCTTCGCCACTCTCGATTAGAAGCTTTTTCTTCGATTCCATTAATCCTCGAGGATTAACTTCTAGAAAATCGTTTATGAATAACTTACGATTCGTTGGATATAGATCGATCCATAGTTATAAATTATTTCTCCGGTATATATGTACATACGCGTGCATACTTGCGCGTAGAACACAATCGTAGTTAATCCTTTTAAACTGGTATCGGTGTATCGTAGAAAAAACAAGAAAAGACGAGCTCTACCAAACGTTCGATAATTTCAACGATTTCTCCAACGATTCGAAGCAACAATAGCATCGAGCTAAGAAGAGTATTCGCCTGATCGAAAAAGTATGGACAAACGTTATCAACCGTGTAATCGCGAAAATCCATGAGTCAACTCGTGTCGTCGAGTCGTGCCAAGCAAATATCCATCTTTCTCTCTCTCTCTCTCACTCTCTGATCGTTCTTCTTTCTCTCTTCTTCTTCTTCATTCTCTCCTTTTCCCCATTTCTACGAAATCTTTCCCCTTCGTCGATTAATACATCTTTATCAAAAACGTAGGATCTGACGGTGCTAGTCACTTTCTCTCTCTCTCTCACTCTCTCTTTATCAATCTGTCTTTCTCTGTCTATCTCTATCTTTCTCTCCCGTCCAAACGAGTCACGATCCTTTGCCTCTTCCCTTCTCTCTCACTCTCTCATCCTAGGCAATCAATTTGATCGAAATCTACCGCGAACGAAAATACCGTGGGCTCTGACGTTCACCCTTGTCAGACGGTAATTAACGTAAGCAAAGATCGTTATCTCTTTTGAAGTCCGGCCTTCTTTTCTGTAATATTTCTCTCTCTCTCTCTCTCTCTCTCTCTCTCTCTCTCTCTCTCTCTCTCTCTCTCTCTCTCTCTCTCTCTCTCTCTCTCCATAACTTGATTCGTTTCTCGTTCACCCTTCTTACGTATACAAAAGGGGATTCCACGAATTCACTAGCAACCACCGCACTGTTAAACCATCGTCTACATTATTTCCCCTCTCCTTGATAACACCGTCAGACATCAGTAAAAGAAAAAGAGAGATAGAGAGAGAGAGAGAGAGAGAAAGAGCAGTGAGTATAAACAGACGCGATGCAGCGTGATTTCATTGAGCCACAACAAACGGCGAGCCGCGCGTTACACAGCGGCTAACGAATGTTATGCGCGACGCCACAAAGGCTTTTCACTTCTGAAATTTCCACGGAATCTCGAAACTCCATCTCTTGTTTCTCTTCGTTCCTCCTTTCTCTTTTTCTCTTTCTTTCTGTCTCTCTCCCCCTCCCTGTCTTTCTTTATCTGTCTTGCACGCACACCCTCGCCCACGATTTTTCCGTCTCTCGTTCCGTATCACGGCCGGTAAGACGAAAAGAAAATATTAGAGTGAAGTCGAGGAGGAAAAGGAGAAGGAGGTTAGTATATAACGGATGAAATTTTTACCAGTGGGTTTGATTCAAAGGACTTCGAAGCGTCGTCGCGTAAAATTTGGAGATCGTCTTCCACAACCTCGCGCTAGCTCGCTTTTATTCCTCTATCCAACCTGCTATCTATTTCTTGCGTGTTCCCTTTTCAAAGTTCTCATTAAATATTTAGCCGGGATCTATTACGTTCTAACGAGTGTGTCACGCGAGAAAGGAGCTCTAAAAAAGAAGAAGAAAAAAAAACAAAGGAAGAAGAAGAAAGAAACGAAAATGTCGATCTGTCTTTCTCTGTCTCTCTTTAGTTTCCGTAAATTACACTTATGTATTGTGCATACAAACCTATCTAACATTCGTTCTTACGAGCAAAATCCTTCCACGGATATCCAATACATCGGTACATCTAGTAGTCCGAAGGGGCACCCATTGTCGACTCGAAAATTTTATTTGCCCGGGGATCGCTTTTGATCTCGAAATCGCGTACACCAGCAGGTTTCGCCAGCGTAGTTCGCGTTAATAAACGTTTTAATTGCTTCCGTTCCGGGGAAATAAGCAGCGGCCATAAAGCCACGAAACGTCCGTCGCAGAAAAGTCCCATGCGACGAAGGGGTTTAGGGAGGCGAGACGCGAACGCTCAGCCAATCTGCATACTATCTATACGCAAACGAGTAAACACATAAATACGGCGTGTAGTACGGTGGGTTATCTATATATAACATATAGACAGTAGACACGGCAGGCGTAACCCGCTGCGGCCACGCAGAACGGGATAGGCCGTCGGGATGAATGGAACGAATACACAACGGATATGAGCGAAGGGTTACCGTTTTTCCCCATTACTCTCCCCGTGTATCAGAATCCGGAAATTACCTGCCGTCGTATTATCATAGGAGGGTCAAATCGAGACCTCCTCCAACCAGAAACCGTTTTCAGTCACGATCGCCCTTTCTCTCGCTCTCTCTATCTATCTCTGTTCATCCAGTTTTTGGTTCTCCATACACGAAACACCGCGACGTATCTTCCTCTCTCTCTCTCTCTCTCTCTCTCTCTCTCTCTCTCTCTCTCTCTTCTCTTCTATTCTCTTCTCTTCTCTTCTCTTTCGATCGATAGTCTACGTGCCTCGCAATTCGAATTTTCACTGCACGACGAAGAGTAGGAGGAAAAGGGAGAGGTGGATGAAGAGAACGAGAGGAAGGGTCAGGATAGTACTATTGCTACTACTGCCGGTAGAGGTGGAGGAGATAAAACTCGTCCGAAATGTATCCGGCTTTAGGCGAAAAATATCTGTACGTCTACTCGACGGGACACGATGAGAGAACGTGCAACGGACAAAGTCCCGTAATGGTGATGTGTCCTTCCTCTCTCTCTCTCTCTCTCTCTCTCTCTCTCTCTCTTTTTCCTCTCATATCTCTCTGTCTCTCTCGCTCGTAGACTCGCACAGGGTGACGAGCTGACCATCCTCGCGTGAAATAACTCTTCGTCGATGCTGGACGAGACGAGAGTGGACGTCGCCGAAATGTCGAAGGGTGGGCCCTTTTTCGATAGTATTTCGACCGAAAATGATATACATATCACGTATCTGTACACCTGTCTAGATGATATAACCAAAAGAAAGATGGCACTTATTTATATTTTTTCCAGTTTTTAATAGAGAACTAGTCAAGAGACCGATATGTAGAGATATATATATATATATGTACATATGGTACATTGCGAAGGATCGCTAAAAAGGAAGCTGCTAACTATCGAAATGTATTTGATGAGTGGTCGTTGATTGTTCGACCGTCCCTCCCCCCCTTCTCTCTCTCTCTCTCTCTCTCTCGAGTGTACTTTGCTGCTTCGTCAAGCTTAGCCGTCTTTAATGTATTCTTCTTCCGTTCTCCCTCCATCCCCTCTTTCACTTTCCTTCCTCTCGTAATTTCCGTATTCCGGGGATCATCGAATGTTCCCGACGTTTACATTTCGACTGAATTTATACAGATAGTTCCAACGTTTCACGAATTAATTCGTTCCGATCCGATCGGTGCTCTTTCTTAAAAGAAAAATTCGCAAAGAGAGATAGATAGATCGATGGATCGTTCTTTTCTCTCTGTATTATATAATTAAAAAAAAAAAAAAAAAAAAAAAAAACAATAAAAAAACAGTAGAAAAAAGAAATTATTCGAGCTGATAATTCTCTCGCTGGATTTCTCCTTTTTACTATTTTCTTTTCCCTTCTTTCATGAAAACGATGAAAGGTAGGTACCTATCTACATTGTCGAAGGATAATTCCAAATACGAAATGGAGAGTCTCTACGTACGTCCATACGATTCATTCAATAGACGCGTTAGATCGGCAGTGTTTAATTACGGAACGCATTCGAAGCGAAAATTGGTTCACCGGACAAGCAAATTCTATGCTTCCTGTAAAAGACTGAACGGCTATCGCCCTAGGCTCAAATTCGATGTAACGAACAAGTCGAGCGTGTTACCATGAAAGTGACGCATGCATTTCGATCTGTGTACGTAATTCTCTCCCTTTCTCTGGCTCTCGCTCTCTCTTTCTCTCTCTCTCTCTCCCTCCCTCCCTCCATTTTCTCACGAGTCATCGTTCCCGATTTTCGATCGCGTCATTCGCTCATAGAAGCCAGGAGACGCACCGTAACTTTGGAGAAAAAGAATTCTGCGCTCGCATTTTCGTTAGAATTCTCGGGGCCGACGATTTCTCGTTTGAAATTTTGCATTTTGATCGAAGTCTATTCGTTCCCGCCGATTTCCATTTTTGTTCCTTTCGCCTTTCTCTTTTTTTCTTTATTTTTTTATTCGAATATATGTGTATGCATTTGTGTGTATGTATGTGTGCGTGTCTATACATATATATATATATATATATATATAATATAACATTCGTTCTCTATTTTCTCGTTCTATTTTTATTCCACCCCCACTTCGCTCCTATCACTTTGCATTTTTTTCCCGGACCTACGAATTCAACGTTCGTTTTAATTTTTGTCGAATCAATGAATTCTATGTCCGTTCGAATTTGTCCGAGTATTCTTTGATAACAGAGAAATAGGTAGAGTTATCGTATAGGTATCCTTAGAATCGATTCACCGCGACTATAATTTCAAGCCACGAAATTGTTTCGTTCGTGAACTCGTCTTACATCGGATTTTATTGTCGGTTTATTTTCTCTCTCTTTCTGTCTATCTCTCTATCTATCTATCTATCTCTATCTCTATCTCTATCTCTCAGACTCCTAAGACCCGCTTGGTCGTCCCGTACGATCCTATACGTAGGTGACTCCTGCAATCGTGTAATTCTTCTATCTAGGACGGTCACTTACTATTGAGCGCTCTTTTACTCGCTACCGAGCGATCCCTTTGAAAACTTATTTCCTGAGCTTCCTCGTAAATCACGAACTCGGGACATTTTTAAAACCTGCCTTCTTTCTCATCGCCTCGATGATACTCGCTTTATTACATCATTAAGATATATTATAGACGTTATATACATACTCTCCGAGTCAGCCCTTATATCGTCCTAATGAAAATAATCAATCGAGGGAATAATATCTCGGAGATAGGAGGTAAAGTTCGTTTCGGAAAATGCAGTTTCCCTTGAATAAACAAAAATACTTACTCTTTGTATATAGTTCGCCACTCTGATAGAGTGGTACGACTGTGGAAAGTAAGAAACTGACAGAAAGATAAACGAACTCCTCGCGCGTAAAAACTGCAAAGTTTATTCGAGTCTCCCGTAAAGAAGAGAAGTAGTGGTAAGTAGGTAGGTAGGTAGGTAGGTAGGTAGGTAGGTAGGTAGGTAGGTAGGTAGGTAGGTAGGTAAGAAGGTAGGAAGGTAGGTAGGTAGTAGGTATTTCTTTTAAAACGTACGATTATTCGCTTCGATAAAAATCTCTTCTTTGCGAGAATATATGTACCGTGAAGATTTTTACGTAGGTAGGGGAATCTACCTATACGTGTATATGAACCGTGTAGGTTGGTTGACAGTATCGAAATATTCGAGATTGGTCTTCTGTATAAAACGTTGCTTTCGTATTTATCGAAACGATCTTTACCAGAGTTATCCATATATCATATCCATTCGACGAAACATCCGTGGCCGAAGAAAACTTGCTCGAGTCGAAAGTTTTGACTCGACTAACTCTTCCATACACACACACACGCGAAGTAGCGAAGGAGCAGCTTTTCACGCGACGGATGTGTTTCCTCCTTCGATCGTAAATACTTTTTGCTTTCGCCAAAGAAGAAACGAGGACTATCGAAGAGGAAAATTTTCCCCACGTACATACGTACATACGTCTGTATATACGTACGTACGTACGTAGGTACATAGATTCCACACACAGGCACGCGTACAAATAGGCGAAGCAAACGGAATTCGGTTACCACTTTGAAATCGCGTTTTATTCGATTCCACGTTGCACCGCGTAATTGAGCATCACCGATGAATGTGCACCCGCCAATATTCCGGTATTTTTGAGTTCGAAGCTGTCGCTCGTAAATACACACCTGTATCGCTCTATAAATCTTCCGATTAGTCGATGATTCATCGACTCGTTCGAAAGCTCTTTCCCGCGCCTTTTGATCGTGCTTGTTCGCACGCCAACTCATTATCGTTTATTATTATCTCGGAACGATTTCTTTCCTATTCCTTTCTTTACTTTCCTCTGTCTATTCTCTCGTTCTTTTGTTTATAATGATTTCGAACAACTTGTCCAAGAAATTTTTGATCAAAAATAAAAGAGAGAGAGAGAGAGAGATAAGTACAGATTCGAAGGGAAAAGTTTAAAAAGGAAAAGTTCATTTGAGAGATATTCAAGCGTCTCGAAGAGGAACACACGCGTTTTTAACGTAAAACTCGTGAACGTGCCTACTCGAGGCTCTTTGATGCCACAGCGATCTTCGTATTTAAGTTTTACCTCATTAAAGTGCCACCAACTCCGTTTTGCAATCTAGTCTACGCGGGATAGTGAGAAACTCGGCAATTATATGAAATGTTCCGAACGGTTCGTACGGAGTATTTCACGGAGGACGAAGATTCGCGGCGTGTCTCTCGTAGCTCTCGTAGTAACATTTAAAGGAAGCTTTTGGCGGTGGCCTGTCGATGTATGTATACGTACGTACATAGGGCATACATTCATTCGCGAGCTATAATTAATGTTTCGAAAAGTATCTAAAGTTGTTACGTATACATATATAATACGGCGTTTCATATCTGAGAGGAGGTATTGCGACTACGTCTCGTTTAAATCAAAGACTCGTAAACTTAGCCTGCGGTAAACCAATTGCCTCTTATCCTCACTCCCTTTCTTACGTTTCACCCTAGTTGAATTTTGATTTTCATTTCGCCATACCGATCTTCTTCTCCAACGTGTTGTTATTCGTCACACGTCGCCAAGCGTTATTGCTTATCTGAATTAATGATATCTGAAAAGTCTAGAGGAGTAGAGACATAGGTAGTACTTAGTTACTTATTCGCTATGTACTCGTTGTGTTGCGAAGATCGTTAAGTACATACGGAACGAATACATACAAAGACAGATAACGTACGAGGGAATGAAAATCATTGACGCGAGACGAATGTACACACGTATGTATAGATAACCTTATGTATATATGCAAATATAGATGCAAATGTTTGTCGAAGAAGAGAAACGAATATAGAAGATGAAAGTGGCGAATAAAAGAGAAAAGGAGAATCTTCGTGGTTTCGATCGATGGTAGAGGACTAAAAGGACAAAGACGATGCGCGAACGATGAAAATGGATAAAAAGAAACAAAGAGAGAGAGAGAGAGAGAGAAAAGAAAAGAAAAGAAAAGAAAAGGAAAGAAAAATAGAAAAGATCCTTCAAACGCTCTCCTTGTATTGCATTGCAACCACGTAGTTTCCTCGGTATGTAAAGCTTTCTCTCTGTTGGTTGCTTGCTATTGCTGTTGCTGTTGCTACTGGTGCTTCTCCGCGCAATCGCTAGAATAAGAAGCAAGCAAGCAAGCAAGCAAGCAAGGAAGCAAGCAAGCAAGCAAGGAAACAAGCAAGCAAGCAAGGAAGCAAGGAAGCGAATGCAAAAGGATGAGAACGAGAGACATTCGTCGCACGACAAAGGAATCCCGATGACGCGAAGATTTACATCTGTACACAGCTGGATCTAAAACCAAAGAATTTGCATTTTCGATGCGACGTTTCCCTTCGGCCAAACTTCTTTGCCGCTTTTCTTCGTTTCTTTCTCTTTCTTTTACCTTCCGACGAGGATTTATTTTTGGTTCGTGCGCACGCAACGTAAAGGAGAAAGAGAAAGAGGAAGAGGAAGAGGAAGCTCTTCTTCCCCAAACTAAAACTTTACTTCTCCTCTCTTCCTTCTGCACGTGCACGCGCGTCGAGTACGTGTCGTAGCGAATGGAGAAAGATATTCTGTCTTATTTTCATACAATTTTTAGTTGAAATATTCATCCCCGACTCGATATTTTCTCTCGTATTTACGTTTAAAGGAAATACGACGATGCATTTTTTTTTCTTTCTTCTTTTTCGTAATTCTTTTCTCTCTCTCTCTTCTTCTTCTTCTTCTTCTTCTCTTCCTTTTTTTCCTACGAACATAAAGTTTACAGAAAAAGGAAAAGAAAAGAAATAAATTGATTCAATTAATTTCAATTCTCCCTGTGCGTGTGTATAAGTACATACATACATATACACACACACACACACACACACACACACATATATATATATATATAAAATGCGTTTTACGTCTCTACCTTTCTCTTTTCTTAAACAAGATCGTACTTTCTTGGCGTGCGAAGAAGACCGAGCATAAGGCAATGTGTTTTACGTTAGGAACCACGGCGGAAACAGAAACACGCGTATCCCGTCGTCGTAGATCGAGCTACGTGGAACGTAATATTACATCTTCGTGCAAGGTTTAAGGATTTTTGTTGAGGCGAAGGCCAAAGTGCCGGGTTCTCTGAGAAAAAGAGAGAGAGAGAGAGAGAGATCCGTAGAGGAGAAACAGAACGAGTGGAAGCAAGAGGGAAAAACGAAACGTAGGAGGGTTGCATCCTCGGATACACACGCGCTTTGCGAGCTTCCCTTCGCCGAGTTTCGTGGAATGTGTTGCATCTCGCGTTATATTTACGACGAGGGAGAGATCCCAAGCTTGTTGGAGAAAAGGATGGATAGAAAGAGAAAGACTGAGATGGAGAATGAGAGAGACAGAGACAGCGTCCCACGTTCGAGGTAAGCAAGTGCACGCGGCTTATATACGGTGATTCGTTTCAGAAACGTCGAGTGTTCTCTCTCTCTCTCTCTCTCTCTCTCTCTTTCTCTTTTTCTTTTTCTCAAGGAGATACAATTTCTTTTTTCTCTCTCTCTCTCTCTTTTTCTCCTTTTTCCCTTTTTAGAGCTGAAGGATTTATTTGGCAGAAAAGGAGATTTCGAGACGAGAAGGCAAGAATGTCGAAATCTCGAAAGGGAAAGAAAGAGAGAGCCTTTTGATTTCTCTTCCGTCGTGGCTCGTCGCAGAGGAATTTTAATCGCGTTTTTTGGCCCGCACGTTTCCTTCCTCGTCGTCGTCCTCGTCCTTTTCCTCGATTTTAAGGGGTTACTCTATACATCTAGATCCTATTCCGCATACATACATGTATATATACATATATACGTACTATCTATGCTTTACGAAGCTAACGTATCCCCTAGCACGTGTGTAAGTAAATTCATGCGAAGGACGTTCGATTTCTCGCAAAGAACTCGGTATACACGTACGTGTTGTATACTTTGAATACGAATGCACTACTTTGAGTTTCCGAGTACCTACCACTCCGTCAGAATGGTTTTTCTACTTTTTTTTTTTTATTCTATTTTCTTTTTGTTTTTTTCTTTTCCTTCTTTCTTCCTTTCTTTATTCGCATCAGAGCAGGACGCTTCGCGACGTCCGGTTGAGTATTTTTGAAGGAAGAGTAGAGGCTTTCCTGGATAAGGCTAACTGATTCCGAAAAGAGAGGAAGAAGACTGACACCGTTGAAATAAAAAGAAAAAGAGAGAGAGAGAGAGAGAGGGAGAGACAGAAAGAAAGAAAGAGATGGATAGACGTTTTCGCACGTAAGAGAATTTATCTTCCTTTCCATTAAAAATTTTTTGGAGGGGTGTGATGGTTATACTCGAGACCGCCGAGACAGGAGGGTTCAACTTTTGAAACATCCATTTACCACCGTATGGAAGTCTCCCGCGTTTCTCCTGCCTAACTTCGAAGGGACCACTTTTCTCTGTCTTCCGTCGTTTCGGAGGAAATTGCTGTAAACGCTTTGAAAGCTACACGAGCCGTATATCGGATGACACATCGTAACGATCGCTTCGAATACGTTTCCCTTATATCTTTCTTTCTTACATATTACGTAATACATACATACGTATCTTAAAGAGATACCAATACATTTACGATTCTGACAGAATATATGTCGTCGTAGGATTATTATATCGGATGTATCTAATGAATGCGTTTTGTCGATATAACTGACACGAGATAAAGTCGATCCGAAATGTATCTGTAAATCGTATAATATCTAAAATCTATTCTATGCGTTATATTTATTTCGACGAAGGAAAATTTCAATCCGTATCGTACATTCTTTTTTATATTGATACCCGATAGGGTCGGAGATGGGAGGAAGATGGGAGCGAGGTTCGACCGCTTTGAATACATTCGAATTCCATGAGATCTGAAACGGGAGGCATCTCGCATTATTCGGTTCTTACGTTCGCCATAGTCTTCTCTTGCTCTCTCTCTCTCTCTCTCTCTTTTCTTCTTATTTTTTTATTTTTTATTTTTCTTTTTTTTCTCCTCGCAGAGATGGTAGCTCGCGCATCTTACGGTTTAGTAGCGTCGCCGAGAGAATATCAATGAGAAGCCGGAGAAGAAAGAAGTAAATCTCGAGAAACCGCGTCATAGAGTAAAACTTGACGATTTATCGGAGAAAATGTTATTGTAATTAATTGACGTTCCTTGAAATAATATAATAATATAGAATTTCATCGGTGCGATTTTATTCCGATCTCTGTAAATATATAATCGATCTCTTCAACGTTAACGGTTACGGGCCGTTCGTGTTAAATCTACCCTAGCGTTTCTCAAGTTATCAAGCTTGTCATTTTCCACCCTATATTTCTTTCCTCGAGTATCATAGAAGAAGTCAAGGCAAACACAATGGGGAGCAAACGATGACGCTCTCCGAAGGGACTGGATGCGGGTTATTCGGCCACAAGTCTTACGATAAAAAGAAGCAGATTTATAGATGGAGGGAGAGAATGAGAGAGAGAGAGACAGAGACAGAGAGAAGAACCATCGAGTTTCCTCGTGTAATATCACGACGTTCTCGAAAGCTTCCTAATCGAATCGAATTCCGAGAAATTTCAAGGTAATGAGATCCGATCGATCGAAGGTAATTAGTTTGACGTAATTTGATGTAATTTTGATTGTATCAATTCTTTGATATATATATATATTGCTTCTCGTTAAAGATTATTCCGAGAGGTATGTTTAATATTTATATATAAGTACGTACATATAAGAAATTGTATATATAAATATATATTATAAACAAAGTATATAAAACGTGAGAGAATTTTAATGGAAAGATTCTTGGAGACATTCTACGAACGTAAAAGTTCTCTTTCGAGGAAGGTCACGCACGAATTGCGAGCCACGACACGGCTCGTTGGATGCACCGCCGTTGCTTTATGCAAATCAATCTGTTCGAGAGGAATAAGTCCACGATGTCGAGCTCGTGGAACCGTTCGCCAATTGAATTTTCTAGGATCGGGAATAATGCGAGGAACGATATATATATATATATATATATATATATATATATATATATATATACACACAGAGAGAAAACTAGAAGTTTCTCTCGAGCTCTCTTTAAACTTCGACGACTAGGAAAATTCGAATGCTGCCGTACTCCTTTCCTAGAGAGGAAGAAATATAACGATAAGAGCGAAGCGTAGACAATTAATTTGTTTTATCTAGGTAGATACATATATAGAGACCTTCTAGAATCTGTTGCAAACGATACTCGACGATTGAAACTCACCCTTGTATGTACAACGATATAAGAATGGAGGATGGAAAGGAATAATAAAAAGGGATGCTTTTGTAAACGATAAATCTTACTCCATCTTCTTCCGTCAAAGGGCTACCTTAATGAAGTCAACGTTGAGTCCATTATTTGACGCGGAAGAGACTCGCAGGATCTCGACGATGCGTTTTTTCTTTTTTCCCTTAGTTCTTTCTTTCTTTCTTTCTTTCTTTCTTTCTTTCTTTCCTTCTTTTCTTCTTTTTCTTTTTTCTTTTCCTCTTGCTCTCTCATTTCTTTATTTTTTGCTCGGATGACTCCTCTCGCCATCTCGAAAACAAGCTCTGCTTTTATTCTCTTTTTTCTCTTTTGAACCGATATTATAACAAAATATTCTGTCCCAGTTATGAAAGCTTAGCGAGGAAACGGGAAAGGAGAGAACTTTAACGTTGCGGTTATTTTTCACGTCCTCTGACGTCAGAGCGCGAGTCTGTTCCTCGTATAAAATACGTTCGTGTCGTACGAAACTCGGCTTGCAAGCCTTGGGCGAGGAGAGCAGATACAAGTAGAAAATTCGTTAAACGTCAAAATCAGCCGACGACGCACGGGTCAATGGAAAAGTCGATTAAAATGCATTCTCACAATCGACGGCTGCTTCTGTCGTTTATCGTCCATCAAGCGTCGTTTAACGTTCCTAAGAGCATTGCTATTCTCTCCTCTTTCTTTTCTTTTCTTTTCCTTTCTTTTCTTTTCTATTCTTTTCTTTTCTATTAGCCCATTTCCATTTTTCTTCTCGTTCACATCTACAACGATAGCATTCTCGATTTTTCGTTCTCTTGTATCAAGGTCTTTACGCTCGCAGGAATTAAAATCCAACCTCCAATAAAATACAATTGAATACCGCTCGTATTTTCCATTGAACTTTTATACTCGCATTCTTTCCATTCGAATTTCATATCATATTTAAACAATTTACGATAATCGAAATTGTATCTGCATCGTCATGCAACGATATAACTAAGCAATTTGTAAGAAATTTAATTAAAAAATTATCATTTTTAGTAGATATTTTCATGGGGGAGCAATATTTGCGTTCGACCTCTTGCTCGTTAAACAGTATCGAACTCTTTCCCTTCTATTTATCTAGCTATCTATCTATATACCTATCTATTTATCTATCTATCTATCTATCTATCTATCTATCTATCTATCTATCTATCTATCTACCTCTTTCTTTCGTTTTCTTCCCCGAAGCAAATGCAAATATATTCAGAGCCGAAGTTAAATGCCACACCCAGTATATCGTATTCCGTGTATGTACAATAGCAAATCGTACGCGAGGATAGAAGGTTAAAGGATGAGGACGAGAAGGTAAAGAGAAAGAGAGAGAGAGAGAGAGAGAGACAGAAAGAGAGAGAAAGAGAGAGTGTGTGAAACCGTCTGGAGACACAGACACACTGTATTCTAGACAGAGGGTGAAAGATAGTGAAGAGAGGAGAGAGGAGAGCTGAGGGAAGGGTCGAAGTAAGGGACGCAGGAAATATGAATATTCGTACGAAAGAGGTCCGGAGAGACGAACGAGAAAACTCTCGTTCTCTCTCTCTCTCTCTCTCTCTCCTTTTTCCTTTCTCTTTTACTCTTTCTTCCTCCGCACTCTCGGTTCCATGCACTTTCTCGGTTGGGTGATATAAATATGGCGAATGCCGCGCCGTACGTTCCGTTTTCTTCCTTTTTTTCTCTCTTAAAGAAGAAGACGAAGAGAAGGAGGAGGAGGAGGAGGAAGAGGAGGAGGAGGAGGAGGAGGAGGAGGGATGCATGGAAAACATGGACGCGAGTTCCTCGTACGAGCGAAGTTATCGATATCGTAACTCGAAGAACTTGGACGTCGCCGTTGTCGTTCGCCTATCCTGCTTCTACCTCCCTCTCTCTCTCTCTCTCTCATTTTTCCTCACCAACGCTCTTCAACATTACCAACTTTTTTATTTATCGGCTTCGTCGGAAAATCTCACGGACGTTCGCGCCCCATCCACTTTCTCACCCTCTACTTTCTTTCCTACTCTCTCTTCTCTTTTTATCTTTCTACCTTTTGCCTAGCTGCCGCAAACAAGCGGACGGACTCTTTGGGCATAAAGAGTGCTGCATGTTTTTCTCTCTCTTTCTCTCTCTCTCTTTCTTTTTCGCTCTACCTACACTCCTTTGTAAAACACGTATATATCAATGTAATATAGGTATATGTACATAAGGAAAGAAGCGCATCGTCACGGAAAACGTACTCGTACTTCTCTCTTTCTTCTTTTATTTCTTTTATTCCTCTCTCTCTCTCTCTCTCTCTCTCTCTTTCTCTCTATTTTTTTACTTTCGCACTTTTTCTTCCTCTTCATTTCCGTCTTCGTTTCTCCTATTTTCAAACTTTCCTTTCTTCCTCCGCCGGATTTCAACGCCGTATCTTTCTGAGAGGAAGCTAATTGTACTCGTCGCAAGGCAACGCATCTCCTAGAAGTTTCTTCTTTATCTTACTCTACTCGACGCCGAGCTTGTTCGAAAACACGCGCGAACGAATGGATCCTTCTAGACTTACTCTCGCGTATCTCCACGTAATTTCCAAGGCTCGACTCGCGACAATTTAACGCTGAGATTTTGTTACCGTCTCTTCCCCTCCTCCTCCTCCTCCTCCTCCTTTTTCTTCTTCTTCTTCTTCTTCTTCTCTCTTAATATTTTCCCACGAATAATTAGTTAACACGCTAATTAGCTTTTAACGGTATCTACCTAATACACAATTTCCAGATCAACGTAATTAAATTCAATAGGCGAGACGGCCGCCGAATAAATGCAGACGGCAAGTATAACAAAGACTAACGAAGGGGGTATAAGGTTCGTTGTATGATCTCTCTCTCTCTCTCTCTCTCTCTCTCTCTCTCTTTATCTTTCTCCTCTATCCTTATCGCACAAATTCTCGCGAAGATCTTCGCGCTTTTGTCGAGTGCGTTGAACGAGTGCGAGCGAGACTAAGTACACACACGGAGTTTCGTTGTATCGAGCTCTCGAACCAGAAGGAAGGCAAGCAAAAGAGACAGATGGGAAAGAAAGAAAGAGACGAGGAGGAAAGGGGAAAGAAGAGAGAAAAAAAGTGTAAAAAGGGAGACTAAAAGAGATTCCTCTCGGTGAGACTTTCGTCGTCTTCGGGTCGGTCCCTCGCACGCCGCGCCGGCTGGCGCGTGAATTAATCGAGTTAATTGTCGCCGGCTCTTTCGCGTCTAATTAGATGCGTCTCACGGTTCTCTGAGAAGTGCAAGTCAAAGAAACGTTTCGCCCTTTACTTTCAGGACAAGGACAATTTTCGTTCGTCGTCGTTCGTCTCGTACGATCGATAAGACAAAGAGATGGTTAGAGGGATAGAAAGAGAAAGAGAGAGAGAGAGAGAGAGAGAGAGAGAGAGAGGAGAGATCAACGATCCTCAACGTCAAATAATTTCGACGACCTGACCGCGATAGCCTACTCGCGCGAGAGTAACTATTCATAATAATTATTACCTCGGGATAACGCAAATACGTTGGGTATTCGCACCATTCGGAAGACTGCATATTCTGCTAATTACCGAATTCCAGGACGATAATTAGCAGGATGGGTGGATACTATATCGAATGCTTTACAAGACATCAAACGATCCGCGAGGTATTATCGATATTATCGATAATACATTATCGATAACTATTTGCCGATAATATTTAGGTCATGCTTCAAATAATTATTTAAGAATTTCCACGGCACCGTTACGAAAATACTTTCAGCGAAAGCACTATTTTGCGACTCGTGTAAGCGTAGACGTCGTTCTACGAAGAGAGAGAGAGAGAGAGAGAGAAAATCGTAGCATAAGGGAGAAAACTGTAGGGAATGGGAACGAACGAAGGAAGATACCTCTTAGTTGCTACGAAAAGTTCCTTCGAAAGGTACTCGAATTTCTCCGAACCACTCGAAGGCCCTTCTTCGAGTTTTTCAAATCCTCGCTTTATCGTTCATCCACTTCTCAAGTTTTAGAGTTCTCCTACCGACAACAACGACGACGGCACGCGTTCGACCTGACTTGGCAGAAGAAATTCTTATTTTCCGCGACGGCTTAATTAAAAATTGGACGAGAGAGAGAGAGAGAGAGAGAAAGAGACAGAGAAACAGAGAGAATTCATGAGTCAGCCGTTCATTTTGTACGAATAGATAACAAGCTGATTTACTTCTTTCTCCTGAAAATAGCTCTCCCTTCTTTCTTTCCTTTTTTTTTTCTTTCGAAATTTTGCAATCACTTTTTTCAATGAATATATGAAGCGTTTCGTGGCATAACGTGTATGTTGTATATGCTCTTATAATGTTCTGTCAATCTACCTTCCTCTCTCTCTCTCTCTCTCTCTCTCTCTCTCTCTCACGCGCTCTCTTTTTCACTCTCTGAATTCTTTTCGAGCTGTGGCGAATAAGAAAATGGAAGTGAACGTTGGTAACGAGGCACGAGCGGCAACGAGGTCAGGTCCGCCTTTTGTATTATACAGAATAGCATCTCACCCGGTGGAAA